>NW_010558316.1:313459-375634 GCF_000687285.1 Phaethon lepturus | reverse complement strand
CCCTACACATGAAACTCCCATGGGTGTGACTGGAACAATAGGATTATTTTCCAAATTATTTTTTATTGTAGTAACGCCCAGGACAGCCTTGTGCCAGACATGGCAGACATGGAATAAAAAGTTTTCAATTTAAATAGCAAATTAACACACAGGCTTTGGGTTTTGTTTTTCAGACTGATTAACACTTTGGATACCCAGGCAGAGAGGTTTTGTAAGGCTTTGTTTTTATTGAACTGGGGCCTTGTGTGGTTCATCTTGGGGATCTGTGAGCAGGGCAAGAGAAAGAGAGCCTGCTTTATCTACTCCACACAACACAGCCTAGTATTCAGAATGACCTGGCGTATCAGTAAAGTGGTTACTAGAGAAAAGCGCTTTACTGGAGTACAGTTACGTTGGTAGGGTACAGCTGTCCCTAAGAAAAAAAAAAATCTTCCTGGAGCACCAGCAGTAGTCTTGTCTCGGACCTAATGCAAATGCTGGCTGATGGGTACCTGAACTTCAGTTGCTTCACTGAATGCAAGTGGATAACCTGACAAATCAAAAAGGGAAAAGAGAAATTGTTGTTCTCAAAGCAATATAAGTAGATTTGTCTAGACTGGCTTATTTCTAATCACCTCCTCCAGCGCAGGAAACATGAGCAAGCAGTAGGGTTTTCTTGCATTTGAGGAAAGGCTGTTTCTTTAGCAGTTTCAATGAGGATGTTGTCACATCTGGCTCTTTGCATGGCAAAAGTCACCTGAAACAGAAGTGATGTGGAATAAAGCTGAGCCTGCACGTTTATTGCAACTTCACTTGAGAAGGAGGCAGCCTTGGCTCATGACATCTAGTTCCCAACAATGACGGGCAACCACACAGTAGATAACAACTCTAGAAAGGTCTGCTGCATAGTCCCTTGTATACCAGAGCCCACAACTCCTTTACAAGTTGCTGAGCAAATTGAAGACGTAGACTGAATGAAATGATTGTTACATGCCACAGGAAAAGAGGAGGGAGGGCAGGTGGGAGAAATCTGGCTAGAAGAATTCTGGGTTCTGTTTACCTGACACAGCTGTCAATATAGGCATTTCCAGTTGCATCCCAACACTTGTGAATCTGAAGCTGATGCTCTGAGCTGCTTCTCAATGTCTATTTGGGCCTAGAGGACACTGCTCGGAGTGTTGAAAACAAATCTGTATTCCCTTAAAGAGGAAAAAGCAATGTTTTGTTTGTGGGATCTCCTTCAATATATTTTTTTCTTTAGCTATCAAAAGGGTGTACCTGATTCCAATGACAGAAATATCTCTACTGTTCAGCTTCAGGAAAAAATTGAAACATGGATGTTACATGGGCAGATTAACATCATGCAATTAATAGGAAGCAATGATGTGTTCATGCCATCCTAATTTTTTTCTGATATGCTCAGTGCTCTCCTTTTGACATTGCCTTTTGTTCTTGTTGCAATTTGTGGGTTTTGGTGCCAGTATAATGCTAATGAAAAACACTGCTTCATTTAGTCAAAGTCCCTGTGTTCCTGTCGTGCATGTGGCTTTCATTGCTGCTGGTAAGTGCTGTGAGTTTGGCAACAGAGGGCTGAATGCGAGGCACAAGGATGCACTGTTGTCCATACAGAGATCTATAAGGGGAAAAAAAAACAACCAAAATTGAGGAGTAGACCCTGTTCAATCCTTGAGGACTGGCTCTTGATGCATGCAGATACAGGCCCTGTAGGGCTAAGTATGTGATTTGAAGGGATGCTGAAAACCAGCAGGAGCCTGACTTGTCCGTTTTGGAGGACTTAAATTGCGCAAAGTGTTGTTTTGTTATGATGTAATATAGCGAGGGGAATTAAAGACAGCAATGGGTACTGACTTCATGGATGGTGGAGGAGACTGTAGCCACAGCAGCAGTGCTAGTAGAGCACAGGATGCTGTTAAAGGGTTGCTGACTCCTTATGCTAGTTTTCTTAATGTTTTTCTCTCCACAAAGGTTTTGAGGACTGGTGCTTTGAGGACAAGTAGGCATGTGTGTGTTCTGTTTTTCTACTTACAATTCCCCTTCCACCTACTGCTAATTCAGAGTTAGAGTTAAATTCTGAATTAATTTATGTTGGCATAAACTTAGAGGTACTGACTTTGATAAAACTTAATATTGTACTTTAATGAAGATCTGGGCCACTGCCTGCAGCTTAAGGAGTTCTAGATTAGATGTGGCAAATGTCATCTTTGAACACGAGGGTCTATTTCAGACAACTAGTTGGTGTTCTAAATCCTCGGCTCTATACCTTGAATCAAGGTCTTAAGGATATTTTTTTTTTTTTTTAACCTCACTGCTCCCTTCAGGGTCAGGCTTTCTAGGAATGAACTAACCAGTACTACAGATGTAATGGCAATATGAAGGCAGGAGACCTATGTACAACCAGGTTATCTGGCTGTGCAAAAATGTTTAGACTCAAGTTTTTCTTTTGAAAGGCTCTAATTCAAGGAGCTTTTATGTTGCAAAAATTATATACTTGGTTGTAATTGGGCATGATTTCCACACTGCATGGATATTGAATGCCAAATTCCATCAAGTCAGTCTAATTTAACAAAGATGGATTCCATGGATATTTTTGTACGTTTCCTCTTTCCTCCCTGTGTGAACACTGGAAGCTACTGTCTTCTCATTGATTGTGATAAGCTTGGGGGAGGGAGCAGCAAAACCGTTCAGTGCATAGAAGAATGCCTGTAAAAGCAAAGCACTTCAAAGGAGTGAACCCCCCTTTTATTTCTGAGCACTCAGTCATGGACTAAGCCTTTCATTTTCACGATGAAGGTAATTATGGTTCTGGTCAACCATATTTATTTGATTCAGTTGGAACATGCCACCAGCAAATTGAGAGGAGTTGGGTAGTAGGTATAAATCAGAGGGACTTTCTCCTAGAGAAATACTTCTTGTGCCTTCTCACCTCTTTCCCCTTATGCATGCAGACAGGTACATAGGCACAGAGGTGCATGTGTTAAAGATGATTAATTTATTTCTGATACTACCTGCCTGCTCAACTATTTTTAAGTCCTCATCTGCCTCGGTTATATTCTGCATTTATATTACTGCTGATATACAGGGTGGATCTACTGTATGAATGTGTAATAGAAGAGTGCTGTCACCTTCAGAGCCCCTCCTTCATTAGTTACAGCAGTTGGAAGGTGCCCTGTGAATGAGGTGGGGGGTTGGAAGGGAAGAGTAATGGTCTCATGGCTGAGGAAGCTGAATGTTGCTCTGGGGAGCTGGATTCCCTCTTTGTCTCTGAAAAAGAGTTGCACTTGTGGCTCCATACCATTTGGCTATTCTGCTTCTAGGCTTTTAATAATTCCAGTAGGAAGAGGTTTTTCCCTTAACCCCTGTAACTTCAATGGCTGAAGAAGGATAAGGCAAAGTTTTGTGCAGTTGCCTATGAATTGAAGCGAGTTCAGCCCTCGAGGTAATGCTGTTTGGAAGGTCAACCATGCACGCAACAAAGCAAGGAAAGTACAGTTAAATGTGCTTGGCTGCAGAACTTGCTGAAGATGAAAGCTGTTGTGCAGACTGAACTGTGTTTTCTTCCTAAGGTAAAGATTCCTCTAGGACTCTACTCCCTCCAGCAGTCTCTGATAATCCACTTTGTGTGGGAGAACTTAAGACTAATTGGCAACGGAGTATTTGAAGTGCACTTAAGTACAGAATATATTGCCCCCTGGGGAAGGCTTATGCTATTGGGAGGTACCTAGATAAATTGTCCCATCTTACTCTGCTAGCCAGAACTTATTGTTATGGCCACTTTCTTCAAACTCTCGTGGGGGGGCAAGGGGGATGGTGGAGGGTGGTGGTGTGTGCAGAAAGATTGGAGTTCCTTCCAATCTTTGTCCGCCCAACATAGCGGAGTGGGAGATCTGGAACTTACCTTTTTTCCTGTTGGTGCCTCTGGCTCTCTGCTGCTTCAAATGGCTGCTGCTGTCTGGCTTCAGAAACACCAGCAGTCTTCCAGTTTTATTCATTTCCCAAAATGAATGGGCTGTTACAAAGATTTTTCTCTGTTTTTCACAGGAGTCAGGGTAACCTCTATTAGTGACTATGAAGTACTCAGTGGGAGTAAGGCATGCATAAAACATCAATATTGACAACAAGATTACTGTGGCTTGTCCTGTCTTCTGACTTGCAGACCTCTTAAAACTTTGTAATGGAAGAGCAGACTCTGCTTTGAACTGAACACCTTGCCATCATAAGCTTGTGTGCAGCCACTCCCTTGCCCCTGCCAGGTGGTCTTTCATGGATTCCTTACAATGGCCCACCAATCTACAGGCCTGAATCAATCCATCAACTCTGAACATCCTAATACTGTGGAGACTGGTGCTTGCAATTGAATTTTGTAGCAGGCTCTTTGCTGGACAATGAGCCTTGGATCCTAAAAAAAGTAGTTACCTGGGCAGAGCACAAATATGGTCAAGAACAGGAGAAACTTAAGCCCAGCTTGGTTTTTTATCTGAGCTTTCCGTTAACATGTAATGGGACTGTTTCCTTTTAGCCAGGTCACGGCAGTAAAGAGTAATCTGGTCACAGCCAACTGAATTAGCTGGTAAACTTGATCCTGAAGGGAATAATGTACTTATGTAGAACAGGACAGTTCAGGAAGAGATACCCCAGAGAGCCTGGCAGCCTTTGAATTTGGATTTCTTGGCATGTAGAGGGCAACTTCTGCTCCTGGCCTCAGTGGAGCATGTAAGATAACTAACCCCTCCTAACCATGGGCTCTAGCACATGGATTACTGTTCTGGCAAAGCAAGTGGGATGCTGTACTATTTATACAGAGAAAAGGGTACAGTTTGCTTTCATGGAGTCAGAATGGCAACTTTTTCCCAGTGAAAGTCAGTGACCTTCTGATTTTATTGAAATTCTTCTCTAGGATTGCAGGGAAATTGATAGCTCCAGTGAAAAATGTTATGAGGAAACTTGGGGAAATCTATCTAGCTATCAAAACACTCCTACTGTTTTCTGTGCCCTAAATGTTGATCTCTGCTAAGTATAACACACAGTGTGTTATCCTTATGGAAACAAAAAGATAATTCAGTGCAGTTGTTTACACAGAACAAAGCTTTAGGGCAAATCACAAGCATCAGAAATGCCAACCTTATTGAGAGACTTCTGTAGCATTTATTGGGAGTGGGGAGGGTCAATTCATGCCCAGACACATGCAACAGGTGCTGATGAAACAATCCTGCATATAAAGTCTTTTTTTTGCTCGTTTGTTTTTCCCCTCCCAGAAGGATGTTTCTTGCTTCTGTCTTGGCCAGTTAAATCTTGGTGATTTGAACTTTTGTGTTGTACTGTGTGGCATGTGCTTTCATCGGAAGTACTAAAACCACACTAAATCTCCATTTTACTTAGCTCTACAACAGCATAAATGGCTTTGCTCAGAGTCTAACTTGTGGGATTGTCTCTGCTGAAAACACAGCATTTCGTGGTGGGAGGAGCATGGTGTGCTATAAGGCCACATATATCAGGAGTTGTAGCCATATCCTTCACTCCAGGTGAACATATCAGCCAGAAAGTCCTGTGTGTGGTAGGTGTTGCCTGCTGTAGACCTGTCCTTAACAGGACATGACAGCAAGTCAGTTTTGTGTGTGGAGCTCAACTGTGGTCCCACTGGAAGAAGTGATTAGGCAAGAATGTAGCTGCTTTAATTTTCATGTTGCATGCTCCTGATTAAACAGGCTACGTGCCGAGTCCTGATCAGTTCAGCCCAGTGGTTTCTGACATTGTTCAGTTTGTGATCACTTCTCCGGTGAAATAAAGCCTACTAACAACCAGTCGGCTTTCCTCTTGCAAAACCCCTCGGAGGTCCTCTAGGGACCCCCAGGAGTCTGAGAAGCTTGGATAAAAGCCAGCAGTTTGGATTAGGAAAGAAGCAAACATTGCTTTTGGGGATGGCTCTAAGTTTATTGTGGCATGAGTCTTTCTAAGCATTCACAGTGGGCGAATGGGTGGAGGGGTCCCTTACATACCTTTTGAGTGGTGGGTGAGCTTAGGAAACAGAACTGTGCAAATCCAAATGGTGAGAAGGGGGGGAAGAGGAAGCTTGCTGTCTGTCATTGTCTTCTCATCTGTGAAATGACTGCTCTAAGCTCTAAGTATTTGTTACCTTACACTTCTCCACTGTCTGCAGTCCCTTCTCTCTCTTGGTGTAGGATGAGACATCCAGCATCTCCAGGGGATGAACTGTGCATCCAGATAAGGCTTCTGACGAGGTCTGCCACAGGTCAGAAAGCTGGTGGGGTGCAGAGTATGGTTTCCCCCCTGGTGTCTGCCTACAGAAGCAAAATGTAGCTCAAGCTCCCTGTGTAAGTCCAGCTGCCCTTTGAGGTCCTCTCAGCCTGTCCTGTGCACGCCCTGGAAAGTTAGGTTTTCTTGTCTCCTCTGGTGTCCACGAGCCTGAAGCCCTGCATCGCTGCTCTTGCTGAATCAGCAGAGAGTGGGCAGCTCCCTCCCAGTATCTGCTGAGGGAAGGATCTGTTTAAGATCAGAATAGTAGTTTTCAGAGTATCTCCAAATGGAAGCAAACTATTGAGTTTGCTCTAGTTAGCCTGAAATATCCACAGTAACATCCTGAACCTACACAGTAAATAAGATTGCGTATCTGCTGGCATCAACACTCTTATTCCCTCTGGAATGACATGTTGTCAGCTGTGATAAAGATGTGAGATCTTGGTCTGTAGCCCTGGACTGAAATGGTCTAAAACAGTAGCTTGCAGGCCATGGTCTGCAGATTCTCAGTTGTCCATCAAAGTCTTCCAAGAATTAAATAGGGTGGGAGAGGCGGGTGTCTCTTTAGAATGGAGCAAGTCTCTTTGCTTCTCTAAGCAAAGCAGTGGAAGACCAATTCCACAAGATGCTGCAGGGCATCGTGCTAAATATGCTGGTGATGAGCATGCATGAGATCTGACAGACCCAGCCCTAAAGGAGCTGCTATTTAGATTATTTTGTTTGCTTGATTGGAATATTCTTTCTGAATAAGCAGCAATATATTCTCTAGCATCCCGGATACACACCAGTAAAAGTCCTAAACTTTTCTTGCTAGTATCTGTATATAATATAAAGGGTCATTTGTAATCCCTGTAAGCTATGATGGGGCCTTCTGTCACTTTGAAGGCTGCTTGCATTCTGGAGACTGTTCTTGCTGACTTTTGGCTTGCAAAAAGAAATCTTTGGGGTGGTTTTGTCTGTCACTGTTCTATTGTATCTACAGTGAGTCCCAACTTGTATGTCCTAATGCATCTTACAATGAGCTACGTTCCTGCTTTTGTCTCACCTGCTTCTATGCCGCAGTAAAAAACAAACACCTAAAAGTTGCATCTGTACAGAAATTATACTGTTTATGGGAAGCCAAGAGTGTGATGTTTTGCAAATAGGAGTGTACCTTTCACTCCTGGGTGGGTACCTTTGTAACCAAGCTCTTCCTTTTGTTGGTAAAGAGAGAAGTTGGAGAAATCTGTGTCCATGTTGGATTATCTGAGTATCTTTGGGGTCTGACTTTTTTTTTTTTTTCCCTTGTGATCCATGGTGTGGTGGTTCTGCTGTAGAGAAGACTGAGAGTGCTAAGGTGACAAGTGGTGTGATACTTTATCACTGTCACTGCACTCTCAGTGCTCCTGCTGAGGAAGGTGGAAGGTTGCCCCTTAGATTTGAGCAAAGCATCTGTTGTTTTGCCACGGGCTATCGGTCTTGTTCAACCTGGCAAACCCAGGTGGTGGCTTCAGGCAAGGAAAGCCATGCGTGGAGAGCCTCAGGGAAGCTTCTCACTTCCTGCAATGATTGCTTCCTTTTATAACAGGTCCCTGAGCAGGTCATTTGAAGAAATGGACCTGAGAAAGTGTTGGGTTTCTCCTCCCACCAATGTGCACTGCAGTGCGGGAGCAGCCTTTACCTCCAGCCGCTGCCTAAGGCTCTGATACTAGATTGTAACAAGGACTGGTCCAGCATGTTTCACTTTAAAAAAAAAAAAAAAGGCTTTTCCAAGGCAGAAATGACAACTGAACTGCCAAATTCCTTGGACTTGTGAGGGGATACGTGTAGCCGAACAGCTTATTCCAAGTATCAGGCAGAGCAAAGGTGGAGACCTACTTGAACAGCAGCAGTTTTGGACTCGCTTGGAAAGAAAATCTGTGTGCATGCCGGCAGCACCCACTGAACTAGAGCCCTGGGAAAATCGGGTTTGTAGGTAGCTTAAAACGATCAACCTTTCTTGCAGTTTTTGACAGGCAGCCAGCACAGTGCCACCTGTTTATCTCCAGATCCACAAATGTAGTGCTAGACTCCCAAGCTGGTTAAAAATAATCCTTAAAGAGCAAGACTACGTTAAATTTGGGTCTATGCAAGGGAAAACTAAAGAGAATGAGGGCTTGATTTGCAATGTGGTGCTGCCATTGTATTTTAACCAGAACAGATAGGCTGCCAGATTCCCTTTAGCATGTGCACGGTCTGCCTCCAACACCTGCCTTTCTCTTCTGCATTGTCCTGGGGTGTGTGGTGGTGTTCGTCTTTGTTCACCTTCCCACCTCATTTGCCTTCAGCAATATGAAGCTCTCTAGTTTCAGCATCAGGTATGGAAGATTTTTCTTGGAGTACATTGAATTTTTTTTTTTTTTAATTTGAAACAGAAGTGCTTTGTACATACCCAAGAAAGCGAGACAGGTTGTCTCAGAAGCCCACCAAAATCAGTATTAGGGTGGAAGAATCAGTGTGGGGTAATCCCGCTCCACACCATGGAGACAGTACTTCATCCCAGATGGCTGTGATGGGAGAAGGCCAGAAAGACATGTATGCAAGCTACATAAATCAAATATTTATTTACACATTCTGTGCTCTAACTGTTATTTGGATTTCATTGACAAGCTAGCAGAATGGTCTTAACATGAGGGGAGACACTCGAGTCCTTGATAATATGCTCTGGTTTAAAATGTTGAGTAACTTTATTCTGGATTTGTTAGTATCCATGTCCCTTCATGCTCTGTTACATGTTGCTAGTGTGAATACTACCACTTCATTCCACTCCTGTGGTGGGACCAACTCCTTTCCTCATTGTATATTAATGAGAAGTTTTGTTTGTTTTTCATAGTTTTAGGACATACGCTTCTGCCATTATCCTGTCAGTTTCTGTATATGTGCAGTTTGTTTTGCCTGACATGAAATGCTTCTGCCCTGAGGCTTGTGCAGAAGTATTGTATTGTCCTTCTGATGGCTGTAAGCACTGTGCTAAAAACATGCTCAAGGTAAATCATACAGAGCTGTGGTTTCCCTAAGCGCTCTCATACGTGCCCTTTCTCCTGGCTGCTTTTCTTTCCATGCTCAACTGGCTGTTCCCATGGCATGAGGAGATCTTATCCAGCAATACCCATCTGAACAAACGCCGTGGCTAAGGCTTGGAGAGATGAAATGGCTGACTGCGCCATGTGTGCATGTGAAATTAGAAAGAAAACTTTACTTTGAATTATCACGTTTCTGGTCTTTAGCTCCTGTCTTTGTTTCTTCTGGTTTTGCTCCCTAAACTTTGTGCAGAAGTTGTGTTAAGTCTGTTAAAGGCTCTGCTGTCATCAGGTTATCTGAACCTTCATTAATCTTATCTCCTCTTCCCCCCCCCGCCTTTTGCCCTTTGGCTCTGTGATGTAGATGTTAGAGGCATTTGGGTACGAGGGTGTCTGATCCCTACACCACAGATCCTCAATAAATCTGAGTGAAGTGGTTCTGTAAGACCTCCCCACCAGCCTGAGGGTCACCTGAGATGTGACTGTAGTCCACGCTTCCCGATGACGAATCGCAAGCAGGTTTACAGCGAGCAGGAGCAGCGTCGGCAGGGAAAGCTGCACGGCTCTGCTGTGGCACAGCTGACGGGGCCCAAAGGTACTGGGTAGAAAGCCACCTTCTCTCTGGGTACCTCAGCTCGCCCGTCTGGCCGTAGCCAAAGGTTCGGTGAGCAGCCTGCTGGCCCCAGCTTGCCCATTGTGGTCTGCAGGGCTCAGCTCAGCTGCTGGCACACGTACCTCCTATTCATGGAAATGAGAGTTATCCAGAGAGCAAGGAGCCTCCTGCAGAGATAGGAGGGGAATCCAAAAAGGAAACAAAAAGCAACAAATACTGTAAATGGCAAATACTGGAAAAATTAAACTGCCATGGGGGTAGGTGGGTTAGGGAAGGAGGAGGGGATGTGCAGGTGCCTGTTTACACTGTGAAAGTAATTTGATTTTTGGTATGTGAGGTTGGGGAGCCACTGTGATACTGGAGAAGAAATCAACTGTACTGGGGACTCTGGATGGATGAGGAGCAGGACCCCTCTGCACGTGCAGGGAATGCTTACACAAGTGCTTTATGTGTTTTGGAGCACAAGCTGGTATTTCCATGTCCCATTAGTGACCCCAGTTCTGATCCCTAATCAGTAGGAAAGCAGCTCTCAAACCTGTTAACTACGCTAAGGGACAAAAGCAAATCTGTGAACCAGTATTTGGCAA
The DNA here is from genome assembly GCF_000687285.1 of Phaethon lepturus. Lineage (NCBI taxonomy): Eukaryota > Metazoa > Chordata > Aves > Phaethontiformes > Phaethontidae > Phaethon > Phaethon lepturus. Next base: position 365,144 of record NW_010558316.1, on the reverse strand, counting down.
ATATGAATGATGCTTGCAAGGGGAAAATAACAGCATCCTTTCTTCCCTGCCACAAGCATGATACTGGAACCTAAAAACATAGTTTTCAGAGAAGGTGGAAGGGGTCTGTGGGTGTCTGTTCCCAGGGTTGACATTGCAGTTCCTGCCTTCTCATATGCTTTATGGTGAGGAGGTGTCTCTCACTCTTGTTTTCTTAGGAGACAGCATAAGACACTAGTCCCTCCCTCCCCTGCATTTACTTTTGCCCATTTTTAGACTGTAACCTCACCGGGACAGCAATAAGACTTCTTCGGCACCCAGCTTGTTTAAAGCCCTGCTGACAATGAGTTCCACCACACCAAAAAGCGGAATTTTCCAACTCAGATGTTCAGAATGGTAGGAGGCTGGGGAACGATACCATAACGAGCAGGATGAAATTAAGACCAGTACAATGGGAACTGACTATCAGGAGATTTGGAACCATTTTCCCCCCCCTTTTTTTTTTCCCTGAAGTCCTATTGTTTATGATAACTAACAGAAGTAAATTACGTACTATAAAATTCCAGCCTCTGAGGACCAAGCAAGAGGCGTTACTGGATCTCTTGTGGTTCAGGTTGGCAGAAGCAGGGAATCTTTCTGCAGCTATTGGGAGGAGAGGGTGGGGTGAGAAATGAAGACTGCAAGTTAGGTTAGCTATGGCTGGCTGAAGAAGCAACCCTACCCCCACGTACTTTGCCTGTTTTTACTGCAGTCTGATATGTGTTGGTTCAGCTTGCTGTCTTACTGGAGCTAACAGTGTCCTTTTCTCTGCAGGCATTGGTGTCACTATACGGTTACACGGACAGTTTCCTGCCAAGTGCAGAATGGGTCAGAAACGGTGATCCAGCGAGTTTATCAGAGCTGCCGGTGGCCAGGACCTTGTGCCAACTTAGTGAGGTAAAAACCTTCATGTCTCATGGTGCCCATATTTTCCTTCATTTCTTGTTAAACTTTTTTTTTCTGGTTACTTTTAGGTACTGCATAGAGGGTTGAGATCAATGGGTCAGTCTAGCTTGGATAATGCGAGTTTATACTTTTCCACACAGGAGGCTGCTGCTAGTCAGGCATGAAGTTAAATACATGTAAAGTCCAACCTTGTGGAGTGTGACTGAACAGGGTTAGCAGAGACGCTTGACCAATGGTACTATGGGGCTTATTGGTATTGAGTCCTCATGCTCGGGTCTTTAATGGGAATAGTGATCACATACACTGGAAAGCTTTGATCAAATTCCTTGCAGCTGATGGACAAAGGTAATGTGCCCTGTACCTTTCAGAGTGGAATTTCCTCACAGCACCTCTTACTCTTGCAGCTCAATATCCTTTAGAGACATGCATGAAAGCACAATGTTCCCTCTCCCCAGATGAGAAACTAAGCTTAGAGACAGTGGCTTGTCAAAAACTTGCGAGTCTGCTGTTAGCCTGCTTTGCCTTTCAATCACTTACAGTCTTGGGACCCACCTACATTTAAGAAAAAAACCCAACAATAGCTATCTCCAGCTACCACCTTTCAGTACGCAAAGTGTCTTTGTATTGCTGAGCTTTGCCTTCTCTGAAAGACATTCTCAGAGCAGGACAGTGTTACCCACCCATCTGGGAATTGGTGCAAAAATGCCATTATGCTCTAAATTTACACCTAGCTTCTATAACAATTTCCTGTGTAGACAAACCCATAGTTTAGCTCACAAAGCTTAGTCATTTTATTGCTATTGTTACCAGTTCACCCACAGGGCACTGATTGAGGTCCTCTTGTAGTTGATAACCTGGCCAGAATGTGGTTGAAATACCCAGAGATCCACCTTCCCAATCTGTTCTTGGGACTCTTCATCTGGAATTCACATTTTCCATGTGGCAGTTACCACAGTTGGTTCTCCAGTTTCTACTTGGCCACTGGTCAGTCTAAGTTTTTTCACTTGTAATATATCTGCTTTGGTGTCTCTTTGGTCTTGTTTTATGCAAGGCTGTGGTTGAAACACTTAATATTTTATGCTGCCGTGGCCAAACTTCTGTTGAAGCTTTTTAATTTCCCAGACTTTTTACACACATAATTGTCGTTACAAACTTGTGAGCTTTCACCTTGTCTCCTAAACTTGCCAAAAATCTTGCTTATTTTTCCTTGTTAACAGAACTGTAGTTTTGTAAGTACCAAACAATTGATCATGTTACTAGTAAAAATCCTTTTTGTGGGCTCCTGCAGTTACTCATATACATTGATTCTTACACTGTTAACCCAGAGACTTTAGGAGTAGTGTGTGCTGTTGTGACATTGTTATTGATGGAACGTTTTCAGTTTCAAATGTAGTTCGGTTCATTTGCCTGACGAGTCCAATTGTTTGGAGACAATGCAGAATGGCAGCAGGCTTCTCAATTTTTCTTGCTATGTGAAAATATCATGGAAAGCAGCTGGGGTTATTGATATTTAAGATCTCAGCTGGTGAAAGCTCAGCTGACAGGAGCTGTGTTTCTGGAAGATGATCACCATGAAGAAACCTACCAGAAAAGATGGGAGGATACCAATGCAATTGGGAGGAAGCACAAATGAAGCGAATGTGACCCTTCTAAAGAAATGACTATACTGTCTGTCCTCTAATCGTGCATCGTGGGACATTCTTGAATGAAGTAGAGAAAGATCCTGAACCTCTCTTTCCCAAGGACCTCCAGAAAGCTGCTGACAAATGCTGGATTACCCCCCAGTTATTGACAAATGTAAAGCAGGAGCGGCATGTGCTCGTTCCTGATCATTTCCTGTGCTGCCACTGTACAAACAGGAGAGCCCCAAGAACAAGTAGGAGTGAAATCAAAGCCACTGAGGTCCTGAGAGTTGAGTGGGTTGTGGGATGTTACCCCCATCCCAGACATCTTTTACAAGTGGTTGCTTGTTTTCAGCAGTGCATCTGACTTCTGATAACAGAACAAGAAACAGCCACTGAAAATTATGGATCTTGTGATACATAACTACTGTGGGCAACATTTGGTAGCCCTGAGTCATGTTGTATGATTGAAGTCTTATTTCTTGGGCCTTTGTGGAAGCCTAGCAATGTCACATTGCCAGCACCTAGGTATGTGTGAATAATTGGCTTTCTCTTATCTTGGAGTCAAGCTGAGGTTTTAAAAAAATTTTTTTTTAATGATGTTTATCCTCTTCTTTCACCAAAATTAATATTGACTCTTTAGGAAACACCAGTCTCTCCCCTAATCCTGTTTTCAGATGAAAACTCCCAAAGACAGCAATGAGAGAGACAGTCTCCAAAGTCACAGGGCAGTTGAGCCCCTCTTCTCTTCAGCACCTCACTTGCTAGTGCAGTTCCTTGCAAGTTATACTCATTTTGCCTATTTTTCTGCTAAGGAACTGTCTTTGAAGGGGCTTGTAAGCTTATACTAGCCACCATGCTGCACAAGGTCCAACAGGTCTCTGAAAATTCCTACAAAAGATGAACAGAGCAGAAAACTCAGGTGCTCTACTTTTATTTTCCCCTTCTCCTCCACCCTTAACTTTTGGGGTTTCAGCTGGGTTTTTTGTTTGAAAAAGTAATCTTACCATGTCTGAAAGCTTTGGATGACACTGCTGTTTGCCTGGGAGCTGTCCTGGTTTACTTGGGAATCTCTGTTTTCTTGTGATGAGCACGCTGTCTGTGGTGCAGGGTGAAGACAACCGCTCTGTGGTTAGGGTAGATGTTGCCTCTTTTGTGTTTCAAACTAACTCTCCCAAAAAGAGAATGATGGATGTGGCATGGCAGAACTTGAGCCCATGGGATTGCCACTTTGCCACCATGGCCCTCGCTAATCTCTATCTATGTTTCCTCTAATCCTGCGACTGCAGGATTGAAGTCCAGAAATGCTGCAAGCCCTGATACCCTGCGACATCAAGGGATTCCTCTCTTGGGGGTATCCTAAGTAAGGATATCTTCAGTAGATATCTTCAACAGGGAAAAGCAGTATGACTAGTATCAAATCTGGTCGTGTCCTGTCCCAATGCTTTGCAAAATACAGGAGAGCGATTAAACCATCTTTCTGAAAGGGGAAGCAGAGAATCCCCTGTGTCACTAAACATCTTCTCTAGGTCATCAGTCCTTGAGTGTGTTCCTGTAATATGAAGGAGCTTCTCTATTTTGTCTATGGCCTTTAATGATTGCCTGCTTGACTTCAGCTGCTCTACATGACATGTCCAGCAAGAATGCTTCACAGGGCAAATGCTTCATTTCCAAACAACATAGTATCTGTTTCTTCCTTACCTTCTCTGTACCGGCACTTCTGTCTCTTCAAGTTTTCTGAAAGTCTAGCTTCTGGGGACATTGGACTTACTCCAGGTTTGATAGTGGCTAGAAATGTTTATGCTCTCTATATCCCTGTGATTGTTCAGGTAATATAGATATATCTGCTTTCCTTTTGCCAAAACGACAATCTTAAAAGATATTCGGGCCTTCTCCTATTCTTCTCTAGTGCGATTTCTGGTGCCTGAGCTTGAAGCGGGGGGCACAGCCAGATTCATATGGTGTTACGCTTGACTGTAAGCCGTGCAAAATGTCAGTAAGCCCTTGGCATTATTTTGGTTTTATAGTATTTTTCCCAGCTGCAACTTGAAGCAAACTGTTTTCATCCCCTTGTTTACAGGGAGTCAACCAGATCTGGGAGACCTTTCATTCTGCCAGCGCCCGTTATCAGGCTGCTCACTAGCAAAAGGGACGCCAGCCAGAAAAAGGCATCTCTCAACCTCATGGTGACAGCTGAGAGGGGCTCTCTGTTAGAGAGACTGCTTACAAGCAGACATCAGTGTGGCCAGACAAGGATTTAATCCATTTCCTGTCTCCCATTCATTGGTGTTATGTTTCTTTCCCTTATTGCACAAACTGTAGCTCAGGGTCAAGCCTTTGACAGAGGAGTATCTGTGAGTTCCCCAGCTTAGCAGCTTCAGTTGTGTGACGTCCTTACTGTCTGTTCACTTGCTCTTGGGAAGCTGGCAGCTGTACTTCTTTTGCAGGCGTGTTGTCATCTTGGCTGGGCTGGGATGAGCTGCTCTGTTCTTGCCCTCCACCCCAGACTCTATTTAGCCTGGGTGCTGAGTTGCTTTGGAGCAGTCTTGGCTGGAGACTTTCCCTCAGCAGATCTGTTCTTGAACTCTCTCCATTTGTGAAGTGAAGGCTTCAGCTTCTGCGTGCCATAGGATATGCCTTTGCTTTGTCACGGTACGAAGTGAATGGGCAGCTTTCCAGCAGTCTGGCTGAAGCTCCTAGTGTACTTACAAAAATTGCATGCCATTTATCTGTCTGAAGGAAGGGATAAAGTCTCTAGCTTGGTGTTTCAAAGGCAACTTAATCTCTGTGTGTCTGCTGCCTGGATGGTTGCACCCAGCTCCCGTTAAACCCAGGCATCTGAATTGTAACCCTTCTCCCGAGCAATCCTTTTGCTGCAGCAGCTGCAGGCTAATGCATGATCCTAACATGCTTAGGACACTAAGCTCCTTGAGGCTCACAGAGGAGGGTGGTCTCACAGGCCAGGCAAGGATTTAAGACCTGCATTCAGTTGCTGGAGCTTTCATGACTTCCTGTGCCTTTGGTCAAGCGATGCCACCTCACCTCTAAGATGAAAACAATACAACTTTTGTCTGACTGTGTTTTATGACTTTGAATATAGGACAACATCCTGCTATACGCTAATTGGCTGAAATCAGCCTAATTTTGATTAGGGTATTTGTGTATGACTTGTGGTCAGTAAATCTATATCCCAGGAGGTAAATGAATGTGATGAACAGCCTGGCAGATCATGCGCTGTTACAGTCTTCAGAAGACAAACGCTTTATGCTTCAAACTATTGTTGCTGTGAAAATCCCTATCTCGTCTCTGGAAGCATGCCGCTTCCAATTGTGGCAGGATATTCTGACTCCTCTTCTACTTATTTCATTCTAGAAAAATGAATGTTCCCATCAAAGTTTTGTGAGGTTTTTATCCAGCTTTTTTTTTGCTGTACTCAGTGGTCATGTAACTGTGTCACTCTAGCCTTTGAGCATGCTGTCTCTGCAGCACTTTCTGGCTTCAGAGAATCTGGAGATTCCCCTGGAAACCCATAGCTGGCTTGTACAGGCATGGGCTTACCTGGCCTCTGTACTTTAGCAAGAGCCATTGAAACCCCACCCATGAAGCTGCTCATCTGTCAGCTTCAAATATCACTCAAAGGTGAGAGAGATGGAAGGGCAGAGCACTCTTGCAACACAGCAAATCTGGGCTGTGATGCCCTTTCCAACTGCTAGTCACTGCATCTTTTTTCCTTTTGGTATTCTAGCCTGTTTGGCTTATCACAAATGCTTTGTGCTTTTAATGACAATTTTAACGTAAGCAGGCTGCACATCTTGCTGTTTGGTGTGTTTGATTGTTGGATTTTCTTTTTTTGCTGTTTCGTTTAAACTGAGCACGTTTCTGTTTGTGGAGCGTTTTTACAAGGTAGGAATAACAGGAGGGAATTCTGCAGGCTCATCCATTTTGGTCTTCTCTGCTTTTGAAGATTCTGTTGCTACAGGGTCAGTAAGAAGTTGGGGATTTGTCACCCAAGAGATTGGCCTGTAGCTGATGTTTCTCCTCAGTTTCAGAAGTAGCAATGCCACAGGGAAACCCTTCTCTCTCTTTCCACTCAATTGAATAATAGATCCCAGAGCTTATTCCAGTGCATTAGGATTGCTATCTGAAGTCCTGTTACACACGAACTCTTTTATGTATTCCCTTATTTCTCCCCAAGATGTAGAGTCATGCGCTTGGAAAAAGATGCCTGGTGTCCCATGCACATACGGGATGAACTGTGCCCCTGCAAACAGGACAGATAGAGGCTCTGGGTGTGTAAGGGATTAGACCTGTAGCCCACAGGTGTGTTCTCAGGTTTGGGAACGATGTGGATGGGTGTGCTTTCAGAAGGGGACCTGTGTGCTGCTGGCTGAGCATAGGTGGAGGGCCATCTGCTTTGTAGATTGTGCACAGGCGTCCTTAGGTGGCTAATTGAAGGCCTTTTGATCTTGCCGAGACATGCTGTCTGGGCACTCTTCCTCCTTGCTGGTAGAGAAGTGCAGTGCTGCTCTGCAGTAGCACTGAGATCTAAGTATTAATAAAGGCAGGAGCTGGTGCTTACTCTGGTGGCATGGAAACATCTGTCTCTGTGTTCTTTGTCTTTTTTTCTTGGGACTGAGAGACTGTAAAATATTGCTCTGTACAACTTGGGATGGGAGGTGTATAAGTTTCTGTTTTCTGGGTGTTAGGCTCTTGATAAGTTGTGCAAACCAGACACACTCAGAGTTAAACAAAGTCTTCTTCCTCCTCTGCAAAGGCAGGACATGTACAATGGCCTCTTACACTCCTGCAGCTGCAGGTTTTGTTTTTTGTCCAGTGTCTGCAGGAGCATATTTGAAACTCCTCTGGTTACGTTCATCCCTGGGGAACTACTGCCTTTGTGCTAGGGAAGCTGGAAGAGCTGGGGCAGTGGGAAGAAAAAGAGCACAGGTCTGATTCACAGGGTGATGGTCTCTGCCATGCTTGTGAGTACAGACATGATGGCAAAGGTACTTCTTGTCCCTTCGTCAGCTGTGGCACTGGTTTGAGGTGACATTATCTTGTCTGTATTCCATAGAGAAGCTACCTGGTGTAATCAGTGTTTGGTAGGCTTTAAAAGGATAGTTATGATGGTTTGTCTGGAGTGGGGATGGTGGCATTAGGAACCAAATATGTTACTGATGGCTTCTCTGAGAAATAGCCTCTCTGAGTACACCCGTAGGATATTCTTTTCTATGTCAGTGCTTGTCCAATTCTTTCCAACCTTCCCTCTTTCCAGGGCAGCCAAGTACTTAAAGATTAGGTTACTTAACCTGACATATTTGAACTCTGATTTCAGAACACAGATTTTTCTATAGGGAATTTTAGATTCTTGGTATGTCTGTAAATCAGGCCATGGGTACAAAAAATTAGAGTAACTATCACAAACCTTGTTTTGATCCTCTTTTAATGCAGAGGTAGCACTTCTATTTATAAGATGGATTGTCCATGTTCAAAAGACAATGCGCCAGTTAATGTACAGGGTTGGGCCCACTCGGTTGATATATGACTTCATTGCCATGAGACTAGTAGGTAAAAGAAAGCTTGTTTTCCAGATTCTTTGCTAGTCAAAAAGGCAAGTTCATTCCTCTTGTTATCCTAAAACCTACCAGTAAGCGATGTTGAAACTTTCAACCTGAAACTTTAATAAAAATGAATAGAAGCCTCTGAAGGTCACCAAGGTCTCCTCAGGCATAAACTGCAGTTGCTGAATGAATCACACTAAAAAAACCATCTCTTGTGAGGTGGAAATGAGTTTCACGCCTTCCCTCTCATGTGGTCTTCATGTACAAACAGCTTTGTTTGTAAGTGTCAAAGGGCAGGGGAAATCCGTAAAGGGGGGAAGGTATTTCCTGTGTGTGACAGGCTGTCTTGCTTGGGTCATGGCAGAGATCATGCCTTTCTCTTTGACCTGATTTTTGAGGCTCTGATCCAAGAATGTGACACGCTTTCCTTTTCTTGTGTCATGCCTGGCTGTTGTGTTCAGTGACACTTCCTTGAGAGCAAGGGGAACATATCCCTGTGTGCTGAGGCATGAGACTTGTTGGCTGCCATCCCTCAATGTGTCCTGACCTCTTCAGTATTTCTAGCTTCATACCCCCAAATCAGTTAATTAGTCATCTTGTGCTCCCTCCCCAAATCACCACTTTCTGCGTGGTCAGAGAGACGTAAGCAAGAGACTCTTGTTTCCCAAATGATGATTGCATGCGGATGGGCTCCTGTAGCTTGTCTGACACTGATCAGGCAGTCTCCGAGGACAGCTGGGTGTTTGATCTGATCTAGTAACAGCAGTGGCCACTAGCTGAGTTTTCTGGGTTCTTCCCGCTATGTTGCCCCATTCCCTGGGACCTTGCTGTGAGACTCGGCAAATGTGTTGGTAAATGATGCCTATCTCTTGCTGTAGGTCCTGGTAGTTTGCTTTTCTGTGAAGTGTTTGAAAGCCGCCTGCTGAAGGGGACTGTGTATGCTGAGCCCATCCTTTGGCTGTCTGGGAAGCACAGAGGTAGAGGTGCAGGTTGTGGCTTACCCTAACCTCTTCTTTTACTGTGGTTTTGCAGATTTCTATGCTAGTGTTTGTGGCTTGGGTGATATCCAAGGGAAAGGCTTTCCTATTCTGCCCCAATCCCTTTTTCTGCCTGTTTTCCACACATTTTCATTCTGAGGCTTCTGATCTTTATCAGGTATGTTCTTTTCCTCTCCTTCTTCCATGTTTTTCCTCTCCTTCAATTGCAACATTTCAGGTATCAGACAGTGGTGATGCTTTGCTAAAGGAGTTTTCTTTGTTCCCCTCCTGGAACAGCAGTCAGAAATCTGCGTGATACGATGTGATGATATATGTAACAACAGACCTTAATACCATGTCACATGGTTGAGGAAAAATGATGCTATGAAGAACAGTGCGACTTTAGAGCAAATTGGAGCTAGCAAGCTGGGTCCACTTCGCATGCCTGACTGCACAATGCTGAACAGAGCTGCAAACGTCAGGAGACTTCCAGGAAATTCAGGGTGGGTGGTAGGCTGTGACAGCTGAGCTCCATGTTTGTCATGCCCTGAGAAGTCCTTGCTCGTTTGAGGATTAAACTATAGCTACTTCCCCGACACAGAACTGCTGCCAAGATTCCAGTCTGGCTTGAGCCACTCTCCACACTTCATAATGAAGTTTGAGAGAGCTTTAACATCTTGGTGTTGGCAGAAACATGGTTTTAAAATCACGGTGTGGTTGGAGACTAGCTGGCTCCGGACACTGGTAACAGGGCTGGAGACTTTCATCTCAAGGTCAAATCCAGCTGTGGTGTTAGTGACAAAGTCATGAACTTCTGACTGATGGTTCGGGGCTTATGTGTGGAAAGATGTCTCGAGTCCAACGCCAGGACTGGGAGTCAGGAGTCGGGTTCAGTTCCTGAACTTTGCCAGAGCTGTTCTGAGAGACCCTCAGCAAGACACAAAGTCTTCCTGCCTTAGGTCTCTCAGTGTGAAAGCACTGGAGGTCTACCCACATCAACGTGGTGCCAAGTCCTCAAACTCACTCATGAGTGCAAACTCCTGAATACCATTGGATGCAGAAGTGCAAAGAACTAGGTGGGATGAGCTGGCTCTGTCCAGCCCCTGTTAGACAAGTGCCTGGATCACAGTTGTCAGTATTAGCAGTAACTGGCGTGCCTTTTGGCAGCTCAGAGGGTGAGGACGTAATGTTCTCGGGAGACATCGTTGCTCTCCCATCGCTGGGCGATGCCGTTCCAAGTGCAGGCTGGCCGCTGCTCGAAGCTTGAGCGGCCCTCCTTTTCCAGTGGCTATAGGAGAAGTTAGTTTCTGTGTTTGGCAGTTGGCACAAAGAATCAGCAACAGCTTACTGAGAAATTGGTTTCCTGAAGTCTGTGTTAACCATGACTGAGCTCCTGCCTTCCTTCCAAGACATACATGGGCAGCCTCTCCTGGCAAGCCTTTGTTACTGCTCTTCAGAGTAACTACCAATGTCGCTGCAGTGCCGTCCTGGGTGTACACCTGTCCCTGCTACCCCTTGGAGAGGTTTCGGATGCAATCCATGCGGTTTCTAGCTCCGTTTTGGCCTTGTGCCCGGGGCAGTGCTGCAGGCAGAGCAGGCTGGGGCAGCGCTCCGTCTCCTGGTGGCTCTCAGCACTGCGGGAGGAGGCTCTTCCCCAGAGTACACCCGGCTGCTCCGGGCTTGTGTCTGCCTGGCCTTGAGAGAGAAGCATAAAGCTGCAGCCTGCAACACTGTAATCCCAAAGCTTCAGCCTCTCCCTGAGCGTGCCAAATTCCTTTGGCTGTTAAATAAGGGTAGGAATTTCGAGGTGAGCTTGTAGAGTATGACTTCTGTGTTTGCTTTTCAGCTTCATGAATAGCAGCAGTGACTTGTCTGGCTGTACGCTGGGAAAACTCTGATTTGCCAGGTTTGAAGGGCTGCTGTTTTAAAAGGAAAAACTGGCATTTATGCAACTGTCTGTTTTGTGTTGATGTCTGAATGACTGGTGCCTTGCACAGGTCTGCTTGCGTCTGCAGGTAACTCTCTAGTTTCCACTGGGGCATGGCAGTACTCGTGCTTGAATTGGGGACCCTGGGGGTGCTGTGTACTGTACACAGAGCTAACAAATGTGTCCTGCAGAACCTCAGCTGTGGTGAGGAAGAACTTAACCCTATTTCAGATGGGGAAAACTGAGGTACAGGTCAGCTGGCTGGAAAAAGGCTCTGTGGAGATCACTGGTGTAGTGTTGTGTCGTAATGAACTTTGTCACATTGATGTGTTGATACACCCCAGATCTGAGTGGTAGGGGTGGGAGAGGGGAAGACATCTGAGATATTTATGCCGTTTTTGCAAAGTTCTGGAAACTCTATTGGTACTGAGTGAGGAAAGGCTAATGCCAGCCTTTGTTTGATGTCAGAGAAATCCACATGGAGCTAGAATGAGGAAGACAACAGTCATCACCTCTTCTACTTGTAACAACCTGGTAGCAATGAGATCTCCACAAAGCAGACTGATGTTCTTTGGGGAAGATGTATAGGAAAGAGTCTGAAGAGTATGAGGGCTTAAGGAGAAAAATAAGGGTTGTTGAATAGGATCTGCACTGTGGTAAACCCTTGCTCTGTTACTTTGTCTGTCTCCTTTTTCTGCAGCTGGGGATGGCTGGCTGCTCTGGGGATAGCACGTCCTCCTGCCTGGATCTGTGAATTAGTAGCAATGATGCGCTTGAGTACGTTAAGTGCATTCCACTGACTTCTTGTTTGTGTTAGTTACAGGACTCTCATCAGGCCCACATACAAAATGTCCTATCGAACTGTGACCACGCTGGAGTGGAGGTGCTGCCCTGGCTTCACGGGGAGCAACTGTGAAGAGGGTAAGTTATACAGCAATACATCTGCCCTTACAGAGCAGCAAGGGGGTGTGTGGATGGACTGGCTGGGTTGAGTTGGGTATTGTTCCTTAATTTGCTCTGCCTCTCAAACACAGGAACAAACCACCTATTCTTTTAACTCCCTATCATTATCTGAATGCTCACACACAAGCTCTGAAAGGTGGTCTTGCGAAATAGACCATAGTGAATGCCTGCAAAGAAGCCTGAACAAGGAGGGTGAAAGAAATGAAGAAATGGGTACTTGGGGATGACCTGTTTATAGATGTGCTCATGCTTGGTGTCCTCATTGCACAGTCCTTCAGAAAATGTGCTTTCTCCATGTCAGTGTGTTCTCTTCTCCACATCCCGTGGTCATCACCTACAGCAACTGATGGTGATGAAAGCTGGTCCCTGGATGGGTGCTTTCCAAGAGTTATGCCTGCAAGTTCTGGACACAAAATCTGTGTTCCCAGAGAGCTTTGAATTAAATAAGGCAGCTTTTGGTTCCCCTTTCTAGCCCCGCCCCAGCTTATTGGTGCAATGTTCAAGTTGCATAGTGCATGTGAAAACACAGTTCTGGGTTTGGCATCTGATCTTTCACACAGAGGAAAACACAGGGCTCTTTCCAGAGCTGAAAGAAAAGAAAGTCTCTTCCCTTTCTCATCATGATGGACAAAAAAGGGCATGTTTTGCATTTTCCTTCCTGATGTTTTCTGCTTTACCTGTTGATTCTGGGGCTTTGAAACAAGTCCTGCTTCTCTATCCAAGTTTTGGGTTTAGGCACTAAGGCATCTGCTGAATCTGTCACGAGTGTTTGTGGCTCGTGAAAGGGAGAGAAATTAAGCCTTGAGTTTTCTGTTCATTTGCATCAGGTCAAATGGCACTGCTGGCTGGTGAAGGGTCATTGGGGGTGTCCAACATCTCTAAGACTCTGTTTATAGCTGTGCCTTGTTTTCTTTGTGCTGCGATATCTTGGTCCTAATCGCATAATTCAGGCAAATCTCAAACTAGGAAGTTGTCTCGTTACAGTCACAAAGAATGATGGGTGCAGACAGCAGCTCGCTTCAGGCTGCTGAGGAAACAATAGCTTCCCAGAAGCTCAAGAAAAGTCTTAAAAAGTGACAAAGCTACCCTAAATTGCAGTCTGCAGGAGAGAGCTTTGCGTTTTAGCATGCTGCTAAAAGTGAACCTGGGAAACAGAAGCTGCTGTGTGCAGCTTGTATTTTTACCTGTCACTGCAGGGGAGAGGGATGCTAAGGATTGTGGCAGAACTGTTATTTCCAAAGTAGCTGTGGCTCAGCCTGGGTGAGGATCTGACCGGGGACGTGAGAAGCCTGTGTGCGCAGCCCATTCGTGCCTGTAGGTTTGGACAGGTGTGAGTAATTACAGCTTAGTGGTGCTGCTGGTGTAAAGGAGAGAATCCAGTTCCCTCCCGCAGTGCCAGATCTGTCTCAGTAGAGTTCAGTGGAAATAAAAAGCCAACATAAGCTTGTTTGAGAAAGTCAGCAGCGATCTCACAGGAGCAGGTCTGTGGAACGAGGTGACAATTTTATGCAGTCAGTTTTCAAGGTGGAACTGTTCTTTTGGGCTTGGATACGGTCTGTGGAGTGTGAGCAGAAAGCCAGTAGCAAGCCCTCACTTTCATACATGAGATTCTTTTTACCTTTTTTTTTTCTTCACTAAAACATCTGGTGCTACCAACAGTCCCATATCCTTAAAAGAAGAGGGAGGGTGGAGGGGAAGACCCCTTTCTAGTACAGCAGGGTTGTGCCCCTTAATTTCTAGCAGCAGTATTGACCCTAGTGGTATGCACAGCACCTCAAGCTGTCCAGAGTCATCAATTTTAAAATTGAAATATTTACTTGCTCCTTATGTTAATCCTTAATGTTAGTATCACTTGGAATTGTAAGTAAGAGTTCTTCTAGGCAACCTGAGATAAAGCCCTTTGTACTCTTTCCTTTCTGCACTCTCTCCTACTACAAATTCTGTTCCTCTGAGAGGGTAGGGTGCTTGCATCTGCATGGGTCCTTCCTGGAAAGAGCAGACAAAACAGAAAACTAAACTGAAACAAAACAAAAACAGAGCAATTATGAAGCCACAGTGAATTAGCAGGGTAGAACCTCAAAATGCTTTCATCTTTTTTTTTGGTATTAATTAGAGTTCACCTCAATATTTCATTTCACTTGTATGTGCAGCTGGTGCTTTTGAAGTTGATGTGAGGTAGGTATGTGGACCTGCCCTATTTTTAGCTTGCCTCTTTGCTGTGTTGCAAATGCTCTAATTCTCTGACAGTCACTATTGTTCTCCACTGTCAGCAGAATGGCAACTGCAGTGGTTCTGAGCTTCCACTTCAAGATGTCTCCTGTTTCTGGAGACTGACAGAAAAAGTTTTCTTTCCCAGTGGGCCCTGGGATGGTAAGGTTGTGTTTTCCTGAGCAGGAAAGACTAAGCCAGGAGATAATGGGTTGATAAACCACAGAGCAGTTTTGGGAGTTGTGTGTGCATGGGCATGGCTGCGAGGGTCCCCTCTTCAGCCTGATGATGCTTTTTGCATCTTGAGGCTTGCTAGATCTTATCCATCGATTCCTTCTTTAACCCCCAGTCAGCAGGGTTGATACTTGCTCCTTTTCTGCGCTGTTCTGGACTGTTCTGGAACAGTGTCCTTTTTGGGGGAGCCAATGTAGCCTATCTGGAGGATGGATTATTTTTATTAGCTGTCCTTTTATGAGGCCTTCCTTGTCCTTTTAAAATTAGTTTTATTTCTTTTAGCATTTTATGGGGGAAGATAGGGTGGTGGGAGGGCGAACCAAGGAAACCAAGTCAAAGAACTATTTCCGACATACATACTTTCTTGTTATCTCACAAATGGCAGGTCAACTTTTCTTTTGCAAAGGAAACAGTCCATTGTGGATGTCTAGCCCCAAAGTATGACAGACTCCTGATGAGGCTGGCTTGCTGTAACACACCTTCAGTGAGAAAATGCCCCTTCCACAGTAACATACTGCGCACTGATAGAGCAAGCTGTTAAATGCAATTTGAGTATTACAAAGCGTCTTGACCCTTAGCTAATAAGTTTAGCTTGAGAAAGTAACCACTTAACTGTCACCAGCTGGCAGGCACCTACATTAATGCTGAAGGCTGCACACTGTTTAGATTTAAATTATCTTGAGAATTTAACTCACATTGTAGCTGATAAAGAGCAACATCATCTGGAGGAACCCCAGCTTTAAAAGTAGGTGGAGATTTAGCTACTCAGTGGGCTATTAATTTACTGAGGTGGGGATGGCTGCTTCCAATCTGTTTCCTTTTTTTTAAGTTGACACGGATTGAGACTCTCCCCTCTTCCCTTTATTGCTCTCCCTTCACCCAAAGGTTTGTCAACATTTGAAGGGTTGTGTGGTTTTTGGTGTGTTTTTTTTTGTTTGTGTGGTTGTTTTTTTTTTTTTTTAGACCAGCTAGTTGAGTAGATAGTTAAAAACCACCAGTTGTACTAGGGCTTCCTGAAGGGTTTCTTGCAACTTCCTTGGATGGCGAAAGAGACTTGATGCAAACAAGTCTGGTGAATTTAACTGTCAGTAGATGCTAACTTTTATTTTCCAGTTTCAGGATTTTTTTGTTTTGTTTAAACTGGAGCCCAAGCCTAGGACAGGAAATGAATCCACTGAGCCACCCAGTCTGCTGACTGCTGATATAAAGAACATATGGACGAGAGCAGTGCAGAGGTGAAGTGGTTTAGCTATTGCAATCATGCATCAAGCTGATTGATTTGAATCCAAGATGATGCTGACATTTCAAGTCAGCCTTTTTTCTATATGGCTGAAAGTTCAAAGGCAAGTGCAATCTCTTGGGAGAGGAAAAGTGTCCCTAGCAAGTTCAGGGGCTCAGCACTGCCCTAGAGCTCTCCAGCTAGGCAAAGTCTTACTTCACTTCACAAATCTAACATGGATTTCTTTCTTGTTTGTTTGTATTGCTTGAATTTGGGACAGAAGCCAGTATTCTATTTACCCCAGAAGCAGATTGATGGTAGACAGCTTAGCTGTTTGGGCAAGAAGCAGCTCCAAGAGTAACCTCAGCACCTCTAAAGTGATGCCATTGTGATTCCAAGCTTGCTTTTTTTTTCCTTTCCCTAAGAATACAAGTAGGATAGGAAATTTGAGCAGCCTTGCTCAAATAATGGCTTCATTTGAGAAATCTGCCCCCTTTCAGTTCTTGGAATATTTTTATCTACTTTTAACAACTATTGTATGCGTCTTGTAATCCTGATATTTTTTTCAAACTTCTTAGATTCCCATGTGTTTACAGTTTTCAAAGCGGCATAAGAAAATGAGGACTTTCCTCTTGGTATGACAGAGTGAAAAAACCCTCTCCTTTTTTACTGTTGGTTCACTAAGTTTCTTGGTCTTAGGAGGAGAGATGCAGAACACTGCCAGGAAAATCTTAAACTAGTAAATGCAATTATGATACAAAATTTGATGAGGCCATGAGAATGAACATCAAAACTAGAGACTTGAAATTTTGAAAGCCCATTAAAGTGCTCTAGAAGGAAGAATATTCAAAGTGGTGTTGATGTGACCTCACTGCTCCAGGTCTTGGTTTGCTCCCCTGTGAACTGTTAAACATAGAACTATCAATCTATGTGAAAATACAATGTGAAGATTATGGAGTAACATTTCCCATAATATCACAGTAGTTCTCTTCAGGAGTTGAGCTTTTATGAGTTTTCCTTTTGTCAAGCACTTAAGTTCCTTCTTGTTTCTCCCTCTTCCTTGTAGCCACCATTTGGAAGCAAGAGTTAAGTCTGTGTATCGCATACAGTGAGTAGCAGAGCTCTTTGCTGCCACTGAGAACTTTTCATGTTGCCCTCAAAAACTGAGAAAATGTAAGAGAAAGCAGTAGGGATCAAGAAAAGCATTGTTGTATCTGTTCCCATTGGTGCTAAATCCTAGTACAGTGATTTTTTCCCCTCTTTGACAGAGTCTAACTCCTGTCGTAATTGAAGCAAAAGCTTCCATTTGGACAGTGAAATTCTTCCAGAGGTGGTTATCTTGGTGCTCTCTGGTTAGCAGGACAGTTCTACGCTGTGAATGTCTTGTAGACTGAGGTACCTTCCTTTCATGTTTGGATCTAGCACAGGTCCTTGCACGTATGTAGTTCTCTAGTAGAAACTGGCTCAGTAATTCCTTTAGTGGAATGTGACTTTGCTCTCATTTTGAGACCTTTGTTTCTAAGTTCAACACTTGGTTCCACATAGCAAACTTGCTTCTAAAAATATCTTATCATTCCAAAGTTACTAGATATAAGTGAGTTATGTGAATACATGTTATAGACTATTAAGTGCAACCTGAATTTACTAATAATTATCTAGTTAGTAAATTGATTAGTAAGTAGGTAATAAAATGTGGTAACTAACTCTGTAAACCTACCTTCAAAAAGTTTTCATGAAAAAAACCTGAAAACATGTTGATCACCCTTGATGGAATTGCTGAAGCATGAAAGCGGCTGAGTAATGATGTTTATGTACCTATAGTACACAGGTGCTGGATAGTATCGACCCTGATATTTTCTTCCACAGCATATGCCTCCTGCTCCTTCATATGTTATACCTCCTTCTGCTTGTGTTTCTGGTGGCCCCTTCAATATAGGGCAGAAGGTCCACCAGAAGTTTCCCAAACTGCTCTATGATGTGTCACCCAATTCCTATCCACTCCCATCACCATGCTGACCATTGAGCAACCTCTGGCTTCAGGCGTAACGTGTGTCACCCTTGATCAAATTTTCTGAGGAGTTCCTGGAGTGTGTGGTCACTGTTGGAAGAATATGCAGCCTGCTGAGAGCGCTTTCTGGCATCAGAGCTCAGTGACTACTTGAACAATTTCTAAATGTTCATCATCTCTTTCGATGAGTCAAAAAAAAAAAGTTAAAAAAAAAAAAAAAAAAAATCCCTGTCAAATTTCCAAAGATTTTGACACTGCATTCCAGCATCTGAGTAGTTTAATTTTTTTTGGACATTTTTAATCTGAACAGGGAGAATTTTATTCAGCACCTAATGTCAAAATATTTGGAGTGCTAAATATCTGCAGATGTTATCTTAACATAATTGGAAAAGCTGTATGCCATATTGTTACATAGTCCCAATTTTTTTTTTAGCTCCCATCAAATTACTCTGGTACGTAGAGGAATCTTTTTTTATTGTGATAAGCTATTTGTTTGCTTCCCCAATTACATTGGATGCTTTCTGTTTCGCTTAGCTGTGTATTTCTTAAGTCACAAGTGACAGACCCACCTATTTATAGTTAATGGCTTTCCTATTAATTTGCTTTATTTCCAACTGGGAGTGAACATAACCTTACCTTGGGTGGGGCTGACACGGGCCCAGGCTCTGAGGCTCTGTGTGTATCAAAACTGCCCAGATCTTGTCTCGCCATGCTGGCAGGATTCTGCCTATTACTGTCAAAGAGAGACAAGCGCGTGGGGCTTCTTTAACAACTTCTGCCTGTCCATAGGTGCTGGTATAATTAATTGATAAGGATGTATTCTGCCGTGTGGTGGGGTGCAGCAGAAGGTTAGAGTTGAGAAGGAAGTCCTGGGTAGCTGACTCGAGCTTCTGAGCTCCTACTCCTGTGGCAAAGCAGGTTCTGCTGTTACACAGAATGAATGACAGTGGCAAGGTATGGCTCTTAACGTCTCTGCTAGCGTTACTGCTTCCCAAAGAAGCTTCACCTTCTTCTTCCATGCAACTGTCTTTAGTGTATGAAAACAAGTAGCAATCATGATCCTGGAATTGCTGGAAAGACCAAAAATGGTCAATTACTAGAGTAGATGGTCTATGAAATTAGGATCTTCATTTTTGCCTGTTAGAGATGGCATGGGTTGGTTCTGCCTTGAAGTTGGAAGTTTCTTGAAGTTCTTTTTATGTGCTTCAGTGACAGAGCAGGTAAGAGCTGATGAGCTGGGCTACACTAGAGGCAACTGTTGTCAAAATTACTGTCAGTCGCTGACTGGTGCTGCCATTGGGAATGCTGGTTTCATTAAATCCTGTTCCGAGTACCTTATAATCCTGTAAAGAACATAGAGTGGCAATCTTGAAGCACTTGGCAAAGCAGATAAACTAGGAAAAGGTCCACAGAAGGAAATTGCTTTCATTAGGGAGTTAGAATGTGCTGATCACAGGAGTAGATGAGCAAAATTCTCAGGACGTTCCTGGTAAGGAGGTCAGCCAAGGGGACACAGTGCTCTCTCCAAACTCTGCTGTGAGCCTGTAAAGAGAGCTTGAGGGGAGGTGGAAAAGGTAGACATTTGATTTCAGTAGTTGGTTACTGAATGGCAAATGCTGCCAATTCATATTTATCTGTGGTGCTTGTTGTTTGGTTTTTTTTTTTTTTTCCTTAGCAGGTTTGGACTTCCTGATGAGATCAATTTGATGAGCCAGGAGAACGGAAGTATGGAAATATTGGGCACTGCGTATCTTTCTCTTGACCAAAGAGTTACTGATGGTGGATCTGACAGTCTTTAAGAAGTACTTTCTATTAGATTTGTTTAAGCACTCTCAGACACATCTCTGGTGTTTGATTAGTGAGATATTGAAATCCTTGCACGCATGCAATCTCTTGAATTACTTGGGAATAGAACTTGAGAGGTACGGGATTTGAAAAGCCCATACAGCCTCTCAACAGTGTCGTCTTCCTTTCATAATCCTTTACTACCTCCTTCAACCCTATACTTTTAGCTTGCTCCTTTCTCGTGTAGATGTTCCTATCAGAGCTCCTGTCTTCCCCCAAAGTTATCACTTGTTTCCCATTCATCCTCACACTGATGAACCTTTTATTTGCTTGAGGCCATTAGAAAGGAGTTGTTTTTCCCTATGTAACGCTTGCATTATTACAGCCTCCGGGATAATAAATCTACAATGTAAACTTCTAAATCTGGGAATTGAAGGGGATTTCAAAAGACAGCTGACCATTTCTTTCTTCCTCTTCCCTGTTCCCCACCTCCCCGTGCCCAAATCCTTGAGGGCCATATCCTTCAATGGGTTTGGAGTTCAGGTTCGTTTTCACTTTTTGATTTGTTTTGGTTTTTTGTAATATATTTAGTATTGTCAAACTCCACAAACTGTGACAAAATCTTGCAACAGAAGGATTGCCTAAGAAATATACAGATCACCTTGCTTTCATCAGGTTTAAAAATGCTTCTGACATAGAAGCAATTCTGCTTTTACTGCAGGCAGCTGGAATAACTAGTCCATGCTAAACTAACCTTGACGTGGACAATCATCAGCTCATAGGCGCTGAATGGACAAGATGGACATGATGCTTTTTTCTTTTATTTTGGTAAGCCACAGATTGCAGGATGATCTTTTGTGGAAATCTATCTGCAGAGGCTGTCCTAATATCAGTTGTGCAAAATGTACTCCCGCCCTTTTGGAGAATTCTGGGAAGTGTATAATGATGAGATGGCTAAGGAGTGTGTTCATAACTTGGGGAAATATCCCATGTGGCATGTTTGTTACTTTCACAGGTGGTTGGGTTGTGTGAGAGGGCTGGATCCTTTGATTTCCAGTATCTATATCTGGAGACATCTTGTGATGGCTGCTAGTTTTTGCCACCTGCCTTCCTAACCTTTGTGGGGTGAATTGATGTTTCTGGTTCATTAAAAATAGAGGAGGGATGACACTGAGGATGCAATTTTGTGTAAACAGACCAGAGTGTTGCTATATTATTAAGACTCATGTGAAAATAGCCAGAAGGTTGAAGGAGTTGGCGAAGCCATCAATTCTGTCCAGGATAAGGACTTTGGACTGATGCAGAGCACACTGGAAAGTTCATGAAGCTGCTGACATGAAGTGTAGTGATGTCCTCTGGAAAAAGGAGGATGTGACACGTTATCCTGTCAATCTTGCAAATGTAGTTAGTACCAAAATCATGGAAAACTGTCTCCTGAAAAACTCTACCCTGTTTCTCTTCTCTACAGAAATTCCTGTTAGAGGTGGTGGAGGAAGGGTGGGGCTGCATTTATAACAAAAGTTAGCGATTTTTGGACTGCATACCACACTACCAGTCACATATGGAAGTGCTAAATGAGAGGAATAGTTCCTAATTGGTGTCCACTGTTCATTTTGATGACTTTTCAAGTGCATTATAGATAACAATGAAGGAAGAATTAAAACCACCTGCTGAAGCTGTATCTGAGCTTCCTTGCTGCTGCAATAACTTATCTAGACTTTTTTTAATCAGGAATAGGAAGTGAGGCTTAGGCTTCTAATATGAAATGCCTACAGTTGGAAGGGGTGGCAATGAAGAGGAGCATCTTTCACTGAATTTGCAAGGCAACTGCCCATTTAACAAACTGTTCTGTGTTTAACTTTTGAGCATAACACGAAATTACAGCTCCCTCCCCATTGCTTTTCAACGGCTTAGTTATGAAATGTGTGGACTTAATGGTGCTGTCAAACCATGTTGAATGGGATGGTTCCTTGAGGAAGAACTCGTTGAATTTCTTCCAGGAGAATACTTGAGTAGCCAAGTAATGCCTGGTATGCAGTGCTATCTCTTTTCTTACGAGTGCAGTAATTTATTTACTTTTAATTATCCTGGATATCTGGCCCTAGCAGCAGTAGAGGCTTGTGCAGATATGAATGTTGGTGAGGATAAGGGAGAGATGAGGGGAACGTTCCTGGTTTTCATCCCTAGATAAAACCTTTACCTCCAGGTAAAGGTTATATATATTTAGGTTATATCTATACCTTTACCACCATGGGTTCATGGTGCTGCTGCCATCTCTTGTCTTTTCTCCAGTATGTGACAAGACAGAAATGAGAACATACTTTGCTCCACATGAGTTCTAAGATTCCTGTGCAGAGTTGTTCTAATAATGAGTTGTTGCTTTGTGTGACTGATGGAGGATTATCTCGTACTGCTGAGGTTTAAAGACATGAGCGTAAAGGAAATTCCTTAGGATGGGAGACCTCATTGCCAGCTTGCCACAAATGGCAGATGTACTCTTTTTGCAAAGAGCTTTCTAATAATTTTAAACAAAGCTATTGATAGTGCAAGCTTTTTACATAAATAAATGGTAAGAAGGGTACAAGGTGTTGCAAGACAAAGGAAAAAGACCAAGGAAAGCCATAGAGTATACAGGGAGCAGTACAGTTGGTAGCAAGCTGAAACTGGGGCCGAGCTTTGTGGTGAGGCAGGTGGAGATCCTTCTGTTTCTGCCTTAAGGATTCTTGTCCTTTTTATTTTTTTAATGTAGGTTTTTAATTAAATGAATTAATGCAATTAGTACAGTAACATTTGTGTTTTCTGTGGTAAGTAATTCTGGTTGTGAGCTGCTCCAAAATGTCAACATAATAAAGAGTTCATGCAAGTGCAGTACCGAAGCAGGCTAAGCCTTATCCACACAAAACCTTTCTTCAGGCCGAAGAAGAGATTTACTGGGGACTTAAATACCCAATACAATTGTTATAACTATTCTGGAATGCTTTGCCTTGTGGAAATGGGATTGCAAGAGCAGGAGTAGGAACAGAGGTAGTTTTGCCAGAGAAGTTTGAGATTGGTTTCATGTTTTGTAGAAGACTTCAAGGTGAAAGCAAGAGGTAGGCGTCAAATTCCCATGTTGCTGAATCCTAGACTTTATTCTTACTCAATTCCTTGTTATTAAAAGGGGAACAAAAAGTGTTCCTCAAATAATTCCTAGTGGAGGTGAGTTTCAGTTTAACATGGAGAAGTGCTAGGCAAAAGCATGTTCAATGAGTGTCATTCCAACGTCATGTCTTCTCTCTGTGACCTAGTTAGCAGGATAAAGGCAGCAAAGTTAGTGAAGCTACAGGAATGTGCATTAGATGGAGCAACTCGAATTGCACAGTTCACTGAAAAGAAACCTTTTGCTGTTACTAGTAAGGGCTCAGGTTCTGTCAGTTTGGGTGGAAGTGTCAAATGGAGTTGTACCAGTTGTACTGTTCTCGGTACAGTATGGCTTGCTATTTAATTTTAAAGTTGGTGTAAGGAACGGAGAGAGATCTCTAATCAGATCTGCGTGTGTTAGAGGGTGAGCTGTACTGGGAATACATTGTAGAGCAGGATTAAAATGCCGTCAAATCTTGATTAAATTGTAGAGTTGGGCAGAAATCCATAAAGTGAGATTTGACAAGGATAGTCACAGAGGCAGGAATAATCAAATGCACAAATTTTGAATGGAAGGAAACTCTGAAGGTAGCAGGATCCCAGGGGAGAGAATGGAGTTTGTAGAAGACAGAATGAAGCTCTGCTCTGAAATCAGGAGAAGAAATGCCATCCTGGAGTCTGGTGCTACAAATACTCTGTGATGTTTACTAGCAATACATCCATGAGACTGCCTGACACACATTTAAAATGTTTTGTATGTTTATGGACATGAGTGCCTGCATGTGTCTGTTTTTCAGAGAGCTCAAGTTTCAGCATTTCCTGTAACTTCAGCCTCGCTATTGCTTAATTAATGTGAAAGCTAGTCCTAGTTGGAGTTGCACATCTAGCTCCAAGATCTCCAATACTGTAAGGGGAGTGTTGCATCTGTGAAGGGGAGTATTTGACTGGGAAAAGAACATACCTTTTGTAGTTGATGGGATTTGAACGTGTTGTACTGTTAAATAATTAGGTTGGTTAACTTTGATTACCAGCTAGAGTAGTTAGTAGGTGCATGTTAGATATACAACTGAAAATACCATCAGCATGAATGAGCTTTTCTAAAAGTAACATAATTGGTAGTCGTTAACGGCTAACTCATGTTTTTCAAAAACTGGACAAGGAGTAGGTATAGACTAATTCTAATGACTACGTGCGCATGATTACAAAGAGTAGGAAACAATCAGTTCTTAAACAAGTGTAGCTTTGTGAGATGCCTTGATTGTCACTTCAGCGTAAAGAAGACTTGTCTGATGGGTCATTAGCAACTTTACAGTTCCTAGATAAATGAGGGCTGGGAAAAACTTGCCCGTGAACTTTCTTCAGAAAACAGCTACGATTCTATATAGCATGAGCTAGATTTCAAACAACACTTATTAAAAGACTTTATCAAGCTGTGAGAAAGTAAAACATGACCATCTAAACAGGTTGTACTACGTCCCTCAACCACCAAAGCAGCAAAGGCATTAAGGAATGGCTCTGTGAAAATCCCCTATCAGGAAGTTCATTGAAGACTGATAAATTTTATTTTGGACTCATAACATATGCTTCTTGCTTGGGCTCCTGATTTGTCTCCTCCTTGGATAGTGCATCCAAATCCACAAGTAACATGCAAGTTTGCATTTCATTTTGAGCCCAGCAGGCATACGGCAATGAGGTTACAAGACCTTTCCAAGTGAGCCTGGAGGGACTTGTTGGCTAGAGTTTGGATTTCTGGCAAGCAACTTACTCCAGCTCTTTTCTGTAATAAACTCAGGGTTCAGTCCCCGGCCTCTTATAGATACTGAGCACTGTTGCGTGTCTCTGGATAATCAGTCACTGGAAAGGCACAGATGTTTCAAGATGCGTAGCAATGGGTGCAGCATATAAGAAAGGCAACATCAGGGTCATGCTACAGATGCAACCACATCTTACATGTGTTCTTTCTTGACAGGAAAATTCTTGTAACATTTGCGGTTTTCTGGTTGCTAATACCATCAAATGAATAACGCAAAAACTAATAATTCTTGTGACTTTTATTTGCTGCTCACTAAGCCTTGCACTGCCATGGATGGCTGATACCTCTGCTGCAGGCTAGAAGAGCATTACAGTAATGAACAGAGTGGGGTGCAGGATTGCCCAAGGCAGTGGCTTAAATTAATTTGGGCAGCAATTCTAACAAAGTCACAAGGATTATAGAAACATGGGAATAGAAGATGTCCTAGTCCTTACCTAGTTGTGGAGATACTAAGAGATGTATTTTTTCTTTTCCTGTAAATGAAATACGCTCCTTGTTACACAAACATAGAAGAAAACAAAAGAAAACAGACCCAATGAGGATTAAGAATTCGATGTTTAATTTGTTTCTAAATGATGACTTTTGTAGCAGTAATGCTAAAGAAGTCTTTGGTGTGTGCCCACTGTGGAAAGTGCAGGGGCCTATGTTGATTGCTAGGTGGCCCTTAATTTTAAAAACCTTGAGGAGCATTCATGGCAGATGGACTTGAATTAGCCTACTTCTGGCTGCCAGTGCCTACTTCAAATGTGGCTCCCCAGATGAAGTGCTAGAGGTTTCTGTTGAAGGTGTCAGGTCTTGTTCTCATGGGAAGAGGGTGTTTTCTATAGCACAAGCTGTGGAAACTGCTGTGGTACCATTGAGAGGCTGAGGGAAATTGTGAGGTATCTTGGTTAATTAGTTCTTCTCCAGTGGTCTGTTTGGGCGATAGATAGAAGCCTGTTGTTGTTGTCAGCTGGTGTTTTTTAGCTTCAATGGTAGAGGCCTGTGCTTAAGTAACAAAAGGTCTGGTTTTCTCTTTATTGGTGGGGAGAGTTGTTAAATCCATATGGCTCATAGTACTTGCACAGTGATGGCTCCAAATGCTGCAGTTAGTTGTATTGCTGCAGGGCTTTGCACTGTAAAATATTATAGCCCGTTAAATAAGAGGAACAAGCTACTCCTAAACTTGGCTTATTTGATCTTTTCAAACTTACCCTCAAGTGATTAAGCAAACAGTGGCTTTTCAAGCATTCTCCAATTGTATTATCTGCTAAACACATCTCACAGTGTGATCTGCCAAAGATGCCTTGAACACTGTCCTTCTGCTGTGTACTTGCTAGTCCTTGTGGAAACATAAATAAGAAGTTATTTCAATTGCATCTAGGCTGTCTGGGTGGGATGCAGATGATGGGTATTGGTTTATGTTTAACATAACATAAATGTGAAGATTCTTGCTTTTGTCTTAATATTAAAATTCGCAGCAAGACAGCAGCTTTTTATTAACTATGCAGGAAAATAAACAGCCCTACTTGCTATGTGAGTAGATTAAGTCTGTTTATAGTACGATGTGTCTGTACAAAGGTATCGTTCTTGCCCTGCGCCTGTCTTAAGCAAACAGAATGACTACTAGCAGTGGTAGTTGGGATGCTGACCATAAAACTGTGAGCTCTTTACAGAACAGTGTAAGTAAAGAGATCCTTTTGTACACTTAATGGGGAACATGAATGAGCATTTAGACGGCTCTATTCATGCCTAGTGGAGACTTTTTTTCTAGAGTGAGTGTCCTTTGACACTCAGCACTGGTCTCCTAGACCTGGACAAATGTGAATACTACAAAACTCTGGAATATAAACCTTCGCCCTGGAATCTGTTTTTGCTACAAGTTCAGCTGTTAAGCTTTGGTCTTCATTGATTTAAGCAGGAAAGACAGTAAAAGTAAGTTCCACTCTTCAAACTCATTAAAAGCTGGCAGGAGAAAGAGAGGCCCATTTTCCTGAAGTCTATTAAAAGCTAAGTATTGGGCCCCTCACTACAAGAAGGATGCTGAGATGCTTGAGCGTGTCCAAAGAAGGGCAACGAAGCTGGTGAGGGGTCTGGAGCACAAGTCTTATGAGGAGCAGCTGAGGGAGTTGGGGGTGTGCAGTCTGGAGAAGAGGAGGCTGAGGGGAGACCTTATCACTCTCTACAACTACCTGAAAGGGGATTGTGGCAATGAGGGTGTTGGTCTCTTCTCCCAACTAGCTAGTGATAGGACGAGAGGAAATGGCCTCAAGTTGCACCGGGGGAGGTTTAGATTGGATATTAGGAAAAATTTCTTCACCAAGAGGGTGGTCAAGCATTGGAACAGGCTGCCCAGGGAGGTAGTGGAGTCACCATCTCTGGAAGCGTTAAAAAAAAGTGTGGATGTGGCGCTTCGGGACATGGTTTAGGGGACACGGTGGTGCTGGATTAATGGTTGGACTTGATGATCTTGAAGGTCCTTTCCAACCTTAGTGATTCTGTATTTATCAGTCCTTTGTGCTTGGAGTTGTGATGATCCCAGAGTGAGAGAGTATCCTTTTTCCAATCCACGTGGTTTTGTACCTTGTTTATATCTCAAATCAGCAGAAACTCTGACCTTCACCTGGCTTTTTATGGCAGCTTGTAGAACTGTAAATGCGAATACACTCTGACAGCAAACTCTAAATCAACCTTTGGTCACTGCAAGCTAGAGTGATTTGAAAACCTGTGTAACCTTTTGACCAAACCTGGGCTGATGTTCAACATCTTTAACAAGAACTGAAGACAGAACAGCCCTGATGACTTCAAATTTTCATTATAAGCCAGCTGTAGACCCTAAAGTACACTCAGGTTGGGACAGAGGATATAGTGGGTCAGCTGCACTATTTGGGCAGGAATGTGCTTGCT
The DNA here is from genome assembly GCF_000687285.1 of Phaethon lepturus. Taxonomy (NCBI): domain Eukaryota; kingdom Metazoa; phylum Chordata; class Aves; order Phaethontiformes; family Phaethontidae; genus Phaethon; species Phaethon lepturus. The sequence goes on along the minus strand of NW_010558316.1, from coordinate 337,897 downwards.
CCCTTGGGATGCTGTGAGCATTATCCAGTATCCACATTTGTCCGTCTCACCGCTGCTCTTTACTTATGTGTCATTGAAAAGCAGTGGTTGCTTGCTTCTCCTTTTTCACCACTGCTTATGAGCATCAGCTATCTCAGGGCAGTCTTAGCTAGCATCTGCCATGGTTTTCCTTTGCTCTCCAGCTCTAACTATAGCGCTGAATGATGTGACACTGTGGGCTGCTCTCTCGGAATAATCAGTATAGTTCTGCACAAACCCCATATTGCAATGGTCTGCTGGATTTGTTGGTCTGGGTTTGAGTCCCTGGTGTGCATGTGATTTGAAACGTTATATGTTAAACCCCTTGTTCTGGCACAGATCCTTACGTAACTTGACATCACATCAATGTGGATTGATCCAGGCAGGGATGCGATAGCTGTGCGTCTGCATTAACCAGCTGAATAGAAGTTAGCTTCGGTTTGGGTGCAGTAATCAGCCTCTTATCTAGCCCTATAAGCATGGGCACTCTCCCATCTGCTGTTTGCTGAAATGGTTCCCTGTTTCTGAGTGGGTATTGGGAGAGCTAACAAGTAATCATCAAGCCTCTTTCTGACTAATGAGATGAGTTGGACCCCTTATGTTTACATCCATAGGAAAAGTAGTATAACAAAACTCTGTGGGACCTGTATGGAAGGGGAAGGTGATCTTATTTCAAAACACATAAATATGTTGTTTTTGCCCACTCGCATTCTTGTAACTCTGAGCATTTGTGTGGTCTGGATTGAAATCACTTGTGTGACATGGAGAAAAAGGGACAGTGGTTGTCAAGTGCTGTGTCTTTTGGGTCTTTTCTGAGTGGTGATGACAGCTGGATTTTGGACAGTCTTTTATGCCTTTTAGATGTCAACAATAGTTACGATGTATCCTTTTGACTTAGAGGATGAAGTAAGCAAAAGTCTGTAACTCTTATCCAGGGCGGCTGCCCATTGTCTTGGACCTTATTTTTGATACCTTCAGGGATATAGTTTGTCTTCTCATTGAGGTAACAGGAAGAGAGGCGTGGTGAGTGCTGTGTGGTGTAACCTTCCTGTGTATTTCGTTCTTATCAATGTTAATGTTTCTGTACAAAAAAAAAATGAAACACACCAAACAAAACGGTAGTTGGACTAGGTGATCGTTGTAGGTCATAAAAACTTCCTTGTGCGTGACATACCTGTGCCTTGTGAGATGCATGTAACGGACTATGAGTTCCACCCAATGCACCTGTAGATCTGGGTTTCTCTTTAGGATCTTTGGGTTGCCTTGGATGTGGCAGCATGGGAGTTTCTGTGCTTGCTGCCGTAAAGACAGTTTTGATGTGCACTGAGGCATCCTTCTGTGTGCTCTGATCCTAGCTCTTGCTCCTCCTTGGCTGGCTCAGGCATCCAGTGTTCCTGTGTTTACAATGCTAATAAAAAATAATAATAAAAAAGAAAAACAAAAACAACAACAACAACAACAAAAAACCAAACAAACCCCCCCCCCACAACCAAACCAACCAACCCAAGACAAAACCAAAACATCATTTAGTGTTCAGGTTGCATTTTTTTTTCCCCTCTGTTACAATGTTTAAATTCCTCTTCATTGACACAATAGGATGCTTCAGGCCACACTCCAGGGCTGTGATTGCAATTCCTCATGTGATTAAAGTCACTTGGCCAGTAGCCCTTATCACCACAGGGTTCATTCCTCTAGTAAGAGTGGTCAGTGCGTGTTAACTACACTGTGGTTCCAGCTTTTGTAGCCTCAGGATTTATGTCTCAATAGTGAGAAGACGCTGGTATTTGTTGTTATTCCCACCTGAGACCCACAGGCTTATTTTACTGTATTTGGATAACTGGTTTATCGTATGGTCATACAGCAGGGTCTAGTGTGTCTGTAGCCATCAATCTCTGTAGGCATACAGTAGATGTTTTTATTGCCCTTGCTTATCTGGCTGTCCTTCACTGTTTTAATATGAACCATACCAAATAAAGCTGCCTGAGAACTGAAGATTATCTATGGTATTCATCACTCTTCAGAAGGGCAGTTGGTTTAATGCTGGCTTTTAGCATTTGCTAGGCCTTGTCTCCTTGACAGAAAACAACAGACTAAAACGATTACCAAGAACAGCTGCTTAGAAGGGGCTTTGGGTATTTTTTCCGCTTTTGCTGACCTGAACCACAGCAATTATAAGTTCTGGTTATTGTAAACTTACCACAGAACACAAGGCATACCTTAAAATGATGTCATGTCTAGACACACAATTCAGGTATAAATTACGGAGAGAAAGTAGCTTGTTCAGTGGTTAAACTGTAAAAATTTAACAAGATATTTCTATGTCTCTAGCCTTCACTCTTGCATACGTATTTCTTTACCTCTTACCAGGAGAATTCTGTGACTGCCTCTTAATTTTTTTGTGTTGGGAGATGGAATTTCCTCCCTGTTCTCCATTTCATTTCCTATTTCTGCCTTGCTGGGTCTCAAGGGAAGCAGTGAAGCCCATCTACTTAGAGCCCAGAACTTAGAGGAAGACTCTTGGGTCCAGTCACAACTCAGGCAAGGTCACAAAGAGGGTGATATACGGCAACCTTTTAAAAATCTGCCTTGCTATTTTGGGTAGCTTTGTTTTATGGGGTGGTAGGGGAAAGAGAAGAACTCTGCTGTGGTGCCCAGATGCTTGATTTTCAGAAGTATTCACTATTTACAGCCTCGGCAACATCCCTGTAGTCCCTAGCGGGATTGCATGGGCCTTATGTTTAAGGGTAAGTTGGACCCTATTTACAGCAGCCGTGTCTATTTGGTTATGTTAGTTGAACTTCTGTGTAGAGTCCCTGCTGCTGCACATGAATGGTGGAGTGTAGCAAAGAGGTTATGGGCAATCTCGTACCTGGGGACTAAAGCATTGCAAGCTCAGATGGCTACTGCAGGTGCTGCATGGGACAACACATGTAGAAGTCACTTGTGTCCCGTCCACCGTCAGTTATTTGGGCATAACTCCACTGCTTCCCAGGGAGTGCTCCCCTGCTAACAAGGGCCTAGCTAGTCTCTTGACTCGTATTAAAATACAGTTTCCCACACTTGGCCTTGGCTTAATTTCATGATGAGATTGGAATTGTTGGCTTACCACCTGGTGTAATCTATACCCTTCAGGTACTTGCTATGAAATGCAAACCTTTGGAGGTGGAAGAGGCCTGTTGGGTTAACAGTGTAGGACTATTCTCTATAGCATATTCTGTTGTGCTTTTCCTGGCCTAATTACACAGTCCTCAAGTAAAGGAATTTGGCAAGAATATTCTTCTGTTTTAACTGGTATTTGGTCTCAAGTCTTCTAGTAGGTTTTTTTTTTTTCAGTCATTTCCAGTATGGCATGCTGCTATCTAGAATTTCTTTGTCTATGTAAATGGCTATTGCAGATTTACTCCCACATGTGATGCTGCTTCTCACCTGAAGAGCACCTTGCTTCCCCCAAGATACCTGCTGTGCTATTTGTATGTCCCCCTGAGGGCAAGGCTTCTGCTTCAGACGAATAACTGTCTGGATCTAACTCTTATCAGACCTGGGCCTCTCATGATCTTTCTTAATCTATAATCACATTAGTTTGTTTCCTGGAGGCTGTCTACACTGTGGGTCTCTGGAGACAACTTCTAATGCTCAGCAAGCAGAGATGGCAGTTGATGGTATAGGAGTTGTTCTGTACTTGCTGCCATAGAGACAGTTTTGATATATACTGAAGAATTATTTCACTCTGTTTTCAGTGCATGCAGCAATGCTCTTGTTTCCAAAGGGGCACACGTGTCTGTCTCGTTAACTTGAAGTGTCCACACTGGCAGCTAGTGTGCTGGGAAGGGAAGACTCTTCTTTGGTATCCATAAACTGAAGTGGACAAGCCCTGATTCACTCCCTTGTACTTAGCTTCATGATAACACAGCAATCAAGTCAACTTTCCAGTATTCCATATAGATGTCAGATCTGTTGTGGAACCATGACTTTCCTGTCCTGACCTGATGTTTGTGATCAGTAAGTCCCAATTTGCCAAAGCTGTCCCGCTTTTCCAGATCATAACAAGACTTGTTTTCATTTAGATGCATTTGTATCAGTTGTTTCTCCTGACCTCTTTGTCTGTATCAGCAGGGAGGGACCTTTTTACTGCATTGTTTCTCTGCATTTGCACCCTGCTACGCCGTTCGCAAAGTGTTATGTGGAAGGTGAACATAGTGTGCAACTTGCCAGGCGCCCAGCGTCCTTAGAGTGGTTAATGCACTGTGCAGAGTGTGGCTAGGTGACAAGACGTGTGATACTTACCAGTGAGCTGCACCACGAACTGTTATAACATCTTCAGAGATCAATAAACAGAATGATTGTGTGCAGCAAGGCCATAAAGTGGATGCTTCCACTGGAATACTTTGTTGTATTAAGAGTATTCAAGCAATTAAAACTTCCACTGCACCCTTCCAATCCATTGCACAGGCTGAGGTGGCCTTGGGGCCCTTTTTCAGCTTTTGATTGAGTGATTGTTTTTGTACATAGATGTCTGTCTTTTTTTTAATGGCTATTAAACATAGGAGAATGTTATTACACTCTAAATGCTCTGTCAGCTAAAGTTTTTCCTCACTCCTGCTTCTAGGATATCTACTTGCAGTGTCCCAGTTTTCCCCTGTTAGTGGCTTTTTTAGAGGGATTTTTTCTTTTGTGAGACTCTTGACCAGTTCAAGTACAAACAGATGGAAAGCAACAGAGATCCAGCTCCATAGCAGCACCCTGGCCAGGCTCTTAACTCATCTGAAGTGTTTGGTGCTCAGGGACAGAGGCTACAGCCAGGAATTGTGTAGCCTGGGGCAGGATGCTGTAGATTCCTCCATGTGTTGTCCCTTGCTATCCCTATATCTTTTCTTCTCGCTCCACCTCCCTTTTCATCCCATCTTTCCAAGTCTGCAGCCTGGTTTCACGTTCTTGTTTGCCCAGGCGGACCTTGCTTCCTTTGCTGGAATAAGGAGATGTCCCCAGGGGCTGGTCCAAGGGCAGGAAGCTACAGACTCAGCTGGCACTTGTCCCTGGGCTGGCGGGGACAGGGAGCGGAGGCTGGTGGTGCATGGGAGCTGGAAGAGAGTTATGGAGAAACAGTTGGTGCTTCAGGCAAGAGTCTTCTTGGCACTCTGTTCTAGTTTGTTTTTTAGGAAACGCTCTGCAGTGGAGGAGCGGTTTCTTTGGATATTGGATTCTGGTCCTGCTGCTGAGTGTGTGTTGTAAAGCCATTTTCTGTTGTTCCTGGAGTCTCTGCTTCAAATGCCCACAAGACAAAAGCAAACCTTTTTGAGCCCTGATTAGCATAGGACACGGCCCATTAGTGACAATTCTGCCTGGTAGGGCTGGTTTTGATCCCGTGAGTCAACCCAGTTTCTCAGGAGTAAGGCTGCCCGCAGAAGCTTGCCCTTGTCCTGACTATGTGCCAACAAGGAGGATTGTCCAATGAGACCACCACGTGTGTTTCTCATGTAGAATTATCATCATGTAACTTTGTCAGGGTCTATGTGAGCCTCCTTCAAACAAGTGTCATATGAAAGTTTGCAAATCCCATTGTCCCAGGGAAAATTAACTTGCTCCAAAGTGCTGAAGTGATGCAGGAAGCAAAACTTCAGACTGTTCTGGAATATTGAATTGTGTGGAAGTTGGAGAGTTTTCCCACTTCTACTCCATGTGGAGTAACTTAGCTTTTTCAGCACCTTAAGGGCATTGACATACATCCAGGGAAGGGAAAGTAGGAGAAATGCAAGAAATGAAAATGTGAACCAGAGCTGCTTAGGCAGAGACCATGGCCTGGATATGAGATTCCTTTTTGCTCCAGTTTTTATACGATTTTTATGGGAAAGGGAAGGGATATTTTATCTGGGGAGAACACACCTATTCTGCAGCTTTTTACTCAGAGATGGCCTTTAGCAAGTGTGTATAATGTATAGATAACCTCTTAAAATATGTTCTGCTTCACATTAATTTCTTAATCACATCTCTTTAAGCATCATCACTGGGAGTTCTGCAGTGAGGATTTTTTTTTAATCTTAGTAAAAATAGTCTCTTTAGGGAGTTTAAAAAACAAAGTTTAGGTAGCTGTGGGACTAGCTGCTTCTCACTATACATTGTAGTTTGGCCAATGCTGGGTTGTGAACTAAACATGCACAGTGGAAGTAAAGCAATGAATGGAGTGTAATGTAAAACCTGCTGTGAACCTGATCTTGAATAGATGGTTGTGTTGCCTAACACAGAGTAAAAATTTCTTTTGATATAAGGTTGTAAATATACATAGAAAAAAATACATGGCTGACAAATCACTTCGGCATTTTGTGTCATGTAATTGCATGACTCTTTAGGGCTATCCTACTGTTTCAAGTAGTGCTCGTAACCATACCAATAAGCCAGGCTATGAACATTGTGAAGACAGACTGTATCACTTTTTTTTTTTTTTAATAATCTCTGCTAGTTCCTGAAGTGGAGCTTTGAGTGACTGGTGACAGACCTACACTAAGTTTGGAAGCAAATACAAATTATTTCAGAGAAAATCTTTTTCACAGAGCAAGCCTCTGCTGGCTGGGGAGGAAGGATCAGATACATTCACCTAGGTTTTCTCACCTAGCCAGCTTCACATTCCTTTCTCTCTTCTCTTATGCTTCTGTTTCTACTACCTGCCCGCGCCCCCCCCCGCCCCCCCGTCCTTGTCTTGTTCCTGTCCTTTTACAGTGGTTAAGGCACAGCCTGGGACAGGAACAGGCAAAGCATACAGTTTTGGGGGGGTGGGCTCCTGATTCCCAGCCTTGGCTGCTGTTCTGAGCCCAGTCTTTGGCTCACAGTAGCTCTCACCAGTGGCATCATCCACAACTGCTTCTGGCTGCCAGTAAGATGTTCCAATCCACAGGGTCAGGTATTCCAAGCTCCTCTGCTTGTACTCTAGGCCTGTTTGCCCCCTTCTAAACTGTTAGTAGGGAATAATCACATCACATCCTAGGCTTCCCTAGAAACTGGGAGAAGGAATGGGACATAGTTGTTTCCTCTCATCTCCTCGGCATGTGACGCCACAAACCTCCAGATGTTATGGCCAGGCTTCTGTTCTGTACCTGCTATAGGACAGCAGCAGTACCTGGAGAAGGCTCTCTGCAGCTGGTACTAAACTGAATTTCACGTATGCTGCCAGGATGGTTGGCAAAGGATTGTCTCCACCTTACCTGCCACCTTCCTCCAGGTTTCCAGAATTGCAAAGGCTGCTGTCCTGTGCTTGCCTCTTCAGGTTGAGGGAAGGCAAGTGAACTGTCATAGCTATCAAACTGGGACTGCACAGTAGTCTGGAGGCTCTGCCTCTTAACTCTCCTCCAGCTGCTCCTTGTGGAAAGGAACTAGAGGGTAAATCCAGCACTATCTTCTCTCCTATCCCTCAGCCACCTGAAGAAGGCATCTTCTGTGCATGCTTTCTGCAGCTGCCTTCCCTGGAGGGCTTTATGTAAATGCTGGAGGCCTGTTGGCCTGTGAGAAGGAAAGTGATACTCTGGAAATTGCTAGGCTCCAGGATTTAACCCTTTAGCTTCTGGAGTTCAAAAGCACTGACTGCTTCAACATGCCAAGTAGTCCTTACTTTCCAAGTGTCCCACAACTGAGCTGCAGGCTTCTGGGCTAGTGCAAGGCAGCCCCTTTCCTCCCCTGGATCCTTAGCATCCCAGCTGTGCAGATGAGAAATCAGCAGGGAACAACACAGCAAGAAAAGGAGGTGAGAGCAAGGGCCCAAACACTGAAAAGGGAAACTCTGGGAGTGGCTCACCCCCCTCCCTACCTTTCCTAAAGCTCAGCAGCACTCATGGAGCTGGAATGGGGGCTGCATTTATCAAATTCCTGTCTGCAACAGCAATGCAGTTGTTTTAGATTAGTGTACAAATAGACATTAGTGTAATACATCTGTTGTTAATCCACGTCTTGGTAGAAAAAAGATGCCAACACATCATTTATTAGCCACGTCGATCCTATAATGTCCTTTCTTTTGTCTTTTGAGTATGTAATAGGTTCCAGGATGTCTTTTATTTCATTGTATACCACATTTCCTCTTGTCTAACATAGCAGGACATAATGTGTTCCAGGATGTAATTTATGCCATTTTGGAACTGGACACCACACGATGTATCCTGAACTTTTCGGAAAATCTTCAGTGTGTTAGTTGTGCTCTGCTCACAGGTTAGTCTTTGCAGAATTGATGGGTAGAAGGAGCAGGAAAACTAGCAGGAAGAAAAGCACGTTATTTGTAGTCCAAGGTGCAATAAAGGATCATCAGGAACTCTGGATGCTGGTATGGCATTACGCCCTTGGTTTGTTTAGAAAGTCCAACAGGGAGGTGGTGGCTACCTTAAGAGCCTAGCCTTGACTGCTTATGTAAGATGACCCTGAGACTCTCAGAGGAAGTACACTTTGAAAAGGAACCAGTTGAAGAGCAGCTGTGATGGAGACATCTCTCCTTTTTCATGGAAATTGAGGGCTGCTGCTGGAGCCTGTTTATCTGATTGTATCAAAACTCTGTGCCAGTGCTAAGTGGAAGAATGAAACCCCCTAACTGTTTTTTTCCCTGTTTAGCAATGTTAATGGGTTTTGAGAAGCAGATGACATTCACAGGTGATGAGGGAAGCAGGGACACAATGCCTGCTGAAAGTTGGGGAGGCTGGTGGTAATTTGCTTGTGGTATGATCATGTGGGGAGGAATTGGCAGTGGCCACTTGCGTGATGGCTTCCACAGGAGTCTATTCCTTTTGCTTTTCTTTGTCTTAGTCATGAATTAAAATCCCACCCAGAATGATGGAAGCACAGTCCTACAGACCCTCAGCACTGCATTATCCGAATGTCAGCTTTGGCCTATGCCAGATGTTTGCTGTGCGGTGGAGTAGGACACTGGAGCAATAGACTGGTGCACGGGGACAGCACAGGATTTCAAATTAGCTTCTGCAGGGATGGAGAAACACCATTAGCAGGACCTTTGAATTTTAGGTTAGGCCAACAGTTGTTCTAAACATGTGGAAAGGTTTTGAAGAGAAAGTATTCTGGCAAAATAAAATGTTTTCCTCCCTTGTTTTGTTGTTCTTTTCTTTCTTTCATCGCAGGATCTCACAGGAGACAATTTACCTTGCACTGTCCTGGCTTCCCTGCTTTTGTACCCCATTCAGTCTGGTATGTGTCTGGCTTCTGATGCATCAGTCTTGAGGCTTGAGGACTGTAGGGGAGTAATGACAATATTAGCTGCAGCCCTGAGTTCTTGCTTTATCAGAACTTTTTCTTTAGTATGTGATGGTTTTAAGCACATGAATAGTACAGGGAATTTGTGAATAGGTTGCTAGGGGTAACCAAGACGTAAGACTAGAGGGAATAATGTTAATAAAATAAATTGCTGACTCTGAGCAGCCTGATAACTCGGACAGGTGAGTTCTTAGGCTTGACATTATGTTTTTCCTCCTTTACTCCCTCTCTGCCTGTATCAGCTGCCTCTCACTTGCAGGCACTCTCATTCATAGGTCCATAGTTGAGTTAAAACCAATACAGTGTCATGCCATTAGCACACAAGTCTCCTGTGCCAGGGTCTCTTGTTTCCAGGTCTCCAGAAAACTGAACGTTAAAACTTTTTTAAAAGGCAAACTGTTGTAGAAATGGCAAGCTTTTATCCCCCTTCAAACAGCTCAGCACTGTTCTTCTGTAAGAGGAATTACAGCAGAATATGAAAGAGCAAATAGCACAGATGCCAGTCAAGCAATCAATTTCCTTGTCAAGGCATAGGAATACTGGAGGATAGGAAGGAGGGGAGAATGCAGAGTTATTTCTGTTGTGAATAACAGCCTTGGGTCTGTATTGTGCTATAAACACAGAACAGAGCCCCCAACTCAAAGACCTTACTGTTTGCTGTAATTAAAAGATCATAAAATTAAGGCAGCTGTGAGATTGTGGTTTTGCATATGAACAGTCTTGGATCTCAGTATTTCAGGACACAAATACAAACAAAATTTCTGTGTGGCTCAAAAGATGTTCAGAGCTTTTTACTATTACTGAGACTAGATCTGGTTGCATCAGAGCAGATAAATCTACCAGAGCATAGCCCAGCAGGTAGATAGTGCTTGAGAAGAACCTTATCTAAGAATAAGTTTTGTTTTCTTTTTGTTAATTGATGTACAGAGGTTTATGCTTTCCTTTTAAAGAATCTGATCCCAGCCCTTTTCAAAAACTTTCTCCCTGGCATTTCCTATTGGCAGTTATCTTTGGGTGCTATCTGAAGCAGGTAGGAACTGTTGAGGGCCTAGATGACCACGCTTCGTTCCCCTACCATAAAATTTAAGAGATCTTTAGGAGGAATGCTGTGTGCTTGTACACAGGGGAGGTAGGAAAAGCAAGCGCCACCATGCTTTACATACTGTACAGGTTGGGACGTTGAGGGGGGCAATGTGCCTCAAGTGACTTGCCTGTGGTTAGCAAACAGGTGATCAGTAGAAGATACTGGTGCTTCTCAGTTCTGTGCTTCGATCCAGTTTGTATTTTCTTTCCCTGGAACAGAAATGGCAAATACCTGAGTGATGGAAGTTGCTTTGTTCTCATAAAATTATCCCCCTGTCTTTTTTCTCCTAGACTAAGCCTACTTTGTGTAGTACTGCTGATAGTCCAGTGAAATATGCCTGGCCTGGACCCGGGTGCCCCTCAGTGCTGCACATTGGGGCATGTGTTGCCCTGAGCACTTGGCCTCTGAGCTAACTGGCTTTCCTGGGGTCTAGGTAAAACTGGCTTATGGTTCATATCCAGTCCTTGGTCCATCATTGGCTGTTCTTTCTCTAAAATCATCTTTAGAGAAATATACTCTGGTTCAGTGGCTTATAACTGCCAAGTGAGCTGCTGTCTAGGCTGTGTGTGCTCCTGTCGGGTCCCTGCAGGCAGAAGGTTGCAATTATTTCCTTGCTCTTTCAGAGAGTTCATTATGTTGCTCCATATGCCTTCATATGGTAAAAGACGCTGTAGTTCTAACAAACTTGGCTGGAATAATCATTCCTTCTTGGCAAATACTTCCCCTGACTTGAAGCTGCGCAGTGAGACCAAAGAGTCGTCTTTGTCTCTTGCTGTGGGGCGGCAGTGCCGGGTGCTGGTCACTCAGCTCTGTCCCTCCGTGTCGCCGCTGAAGCGGGTTATCCATGCATGTGTGAAGGGAAGGGAGGAAAACCCTTTTGTTTTGGCTATGCAGCCAGTGTCCCCAGTTCAACAAGCGCTAGACATGTGCTGTTCCCATGGTGATCTCTGGGCCCGTTGGTGCTGAAGTTGCTGGTGACGTGACTTCCAAGAGCGCTGTAGGACTGGGGCAGTGGGTTAAGAAGAGTGTGTATAATTACGCGTAGCAAGCACCAGTTGGTACAGAGTTGTATAGGCAAAGACAGCATGCGGTGAGGGAGCAGGATGTAGGGAAGTGTAGGCAAAGCGATCAAGACTGGAGACTCTTAAAATACATTGAAGGTTGATTTTCCTCTTGTGCTTTCTCAGATGAAGCTGGTGCACTTTCAGGTACTCGTGCATCCCATGGTCCAGCGTGTTAAATTTGGTTCCTTCCTTGCCCTGAAGCCTCTGGAACCGCTCCGAACTTCACCGGCAGAGCCGAGGTCAGGCTTAAAAGTAGATAGAAAACTTGGCAAGTTGTGCAGGCAGGAATTGGCTTCACAGAGGCCAGGTGTGACTGCAGATCTGTGTGCTTCTGCCATTCTGTGCATCTAGTCAGAGAGGAGGTTTAAAGGGGGTTAGAAAAAAGGAGAAGTCATGGTGTGATGCAGTGTTTTGGCACCGCAGAGCTATTTTGCTTAATAGTTTGGAGATGATTTAATCTCTGAGATAATTAAATTGAAGGTGTCATTTCAAAAGATAACAACGTCTGTATGAGCTCTGTTAGGTTTGGCATAAGCTTCAGCTTGTTTTGTAAGGATTGAGGGATTTTCTCGTGTGGAACATGGGGGAGGAAAGGCAGAGCTAGTTTGATGGTAGCTATTTCCACACTTTCTAGCTATAAAATAAATTGATATAATGCAGAGCAAGAAAGCAGCCCCTGTGACATCAAGAGGGTGACAGCAACATACTCCCCTGGACTTTAACGTAGCTTCTGACAATGAAACCTCTTAGATCAAGTCCCATCTTCGTGGGTCCAATCCTGTGACCTGCCAAGGGACAGAAATAGGTCTGTGAAACAGCCCAGGGGGTCAGGAGGAGGCACAAAGCACTGTGAGCTCTGCAGGGGCTGTTCTTATGGGTGCACGGTTCTAGTGTCCTGTCTGTGCCACTCGGCTGCTGAGCTCCCAGAAGGGTACTCTCCTCTCCATTGCCACTTATTTCAGCTGGAAAGTCACAGAAGCACACAATCATTAAGGTTGGAAAAGACCTTTAAGATCATCAAGTCCAACCATCCAAGTCTTTGTACCTGCAGCCAATATGGCTTGCGACTTGCTCTGCGCCTCTCTTCTAAGAGGAGAAGCAGCTGTGTCTGACTAGCACCTCTGCTAACGCCAAAGGAGGAAGCTCCCTGCCTGGTGTTGGGCAACACTCAGTTTGTCTTCCCTGTGGGGACATGCTAATCCTTATGCTTCAGGTACATGTCTCCTCCAGAGCTGCGTGTGATGTGGTGGACTTACCCAGCCGAAGTTTAACACTTGGCTTTCTGGTATGTGACCTACAGGCGACTGGAATGCATGTTCCAGCAATGAGGTACCAGCCTGCTCCTGTAGACCCTGTTGCATGGTTGGAGGGAGCCAGCCTGCAGTTTTCTCAGCTGAAATCCCTTGGAGTTGGCAGGGAGCCCTCAGTTACACGCATTGCTGCTCTGCTCCATCCCTGCTGTGCCCCAAAAACCTCTGTGTTACACAGGGTGCGGCGGGGGGAGCTGGGCTGGCAGGGAGCGATGCCTGCTGGCAGAGCGCCTGCCTTGGTCAAGATCTCCCCCGACTGTCCTTAAAAATATTCCCTCAGCCTGTGTCCTGCTCAGGAGTGGGCTTGTGCAGTGATAGCTTAGTAGCAGATTTCCTTCTCTTTGAATATTCTATTGTTAGTAGTATTTTACCTAGTTGCTAGATGCTGCATTTAGTTATCTTGGTCTCGATGCTCTACTACCACCAGTTTAACACCAACTGTGTCACCCTCAAAGAAGAAAGGCTGTATGTAATATGTGTGTGTCTGTATTTTATTTTTATTATTATTATTCTTTTTAGCTCCAATGTGAAAAGTCCTGTTTGGGCATTTGAGTGGTGTGGCTTGTGATATACTCCAGTTTTTGTAGAAGTTGGCAGGGAATTTTTTTTCCTTACCAGCAGGAGAAGCAAGGGGACTTGAGACCCCCTTCTGGTGAATTACTTAGAAAAACAGCCAACATTTAAAATTACAGGTTTGGAGTCGACCTATAAATTCCAGTGAAGTAAAAGATCCATGGATAATATGTCTTTAGGCTGAAATATAATTTGTTTGTATGTTTTAAGCAGTAGGAAGGAAACAGGATATAATTCCTATTAGTAACGTATATGTTTTCCCTAAGCAAGGAACCAGCTGTCCAATGGGAAGTTTGTGTTTGCTCCATAAATGTTTTTAACTGTTTGGTTGTTTTGGGTTCTTTTTCCAATGGTACACAGAACTTTAATCTCTTTTGGTTCAACTGGTTTGATATGTTGCTTTGAGTTTGTGATCGCATGTCCTCTGCAGTGTAGCTCATCTTTTCAGTGTGAGCATGTCATCAGCTACAACAGATTCAACACAAGATCCAGAAATCAAGTGCAAGTTTGTCTGTTTGCTCTAATTAGCATCTTGAGAATTATCAAATCAGACTTAAAGAGCTTCTCCTGTCTCTGCCTATAGCTCAAATCTGACCAAACTGTTCTGTGATTTGGAAAAGTCTGATGAAACACAAGGAGCTATTTTTACAAGAGGCTTTTGCATTTCTCACATTGCGTTGGACCCAGTGTAATTATAGAGCGGGTTTGTTTTTTTTATTGGGGGCCACGTTGTGATTTTGCTCATGCCAATAGAGATCAGAGTGAACTGGATCAAAGTTGTTGGATTTGCTTCTGTTTGAGACAGAAATTGCCACAGATCCCTTCCACAGAAAGGTTTAAGGCGCTTGTGGCGCCCTTTGGCGTTCGCCCTTACGGCGAGCAGAGGTGGACGCTAGCTGAGGAATTTGGAGTTTATCTGATTTTTCTTTTCCCATCATCTGTCTCCTCACTGAGTTGATGATGTTGTGACTGTACCGGCTTATCTCACAGCAGATAACTGTGGAAGGCAAAGGATTACAGAAAACCATTTTCTTTAGAATTATTCCAGTTTAATGTGTGGGGTCACATCTTGTGTTTAAAGTCACTTTGATTGGTTTTGGAGGCTATACGCATGCGACTTGATTGCAGAGAAGTTATGCTGGTTCCAAACTGGTGCATCTCCTGGCTGAATTGAGGCTCACTTGCGAAGAGCTCTTGTGGAAACAGGTCCTGAAAGGGCCTGAGCTTCCTGCAAATCCTAATGACCTCGCTAAGGCTCTGAATTCAGCCTCTGAGAGATTCAGAGATTAGTCTAAATGAAAAAGATGAGCTAGGGACTGACCGTGGTCATGCAAAAGCACCTTTCCAAGCACTGATAATTTTTTTTTTAGATATCTGTCCAAGAGCTGAAGTGAAGCCTTGCATGGATCTTGCAGAAGGATAAGTTAGAAAGCAATTTGCTTTCCCTAATGTAGCTAAGCAGTGCCAGTTTTAGATGCCTTGGAGCATGAGAGACAGCTGTTGAGGGCTGATGGATATGATCCCATGGCTGATTGATATAATCTAGAGGCCTCATGTCTTTCTGGAGCAGGTAGAGGCCAGGTAGGGTGCTCAGTGGCACATAAAGTGGCATGAAATGCCTGTGTTTAGGTGGCTGGATGGCAGCCTTGGATGTGCATTTTGTGGTTGGATATAAAAGCTGAAATGAAAGTGAATTTGTGAACAATACAGGTAATAGAAGCTGAGTTGAAGAAGTTGAGATACCTTCCAGGTATCTTGTTTCCCACTCAGCAGACCCTGTGCACTGCACCTGGTGCCTCCAGCACCATGTCCTCCCTCTGCTCCATGTCTCAGGTGCACTGAGGTTAGACAATGTGGTGAGGGCACAGTGCTGCGAATCGGCGAGGGCCAGCAGTGAGCTGGAGATCGTGGTGTGATTCAAATGGTCAGGATGAGAGGTGTGATGAAGCTGCCAGACACCTCCGTTAATCCTCTAGAAATGCCTGCTGAGGGATGGAAGCACAAATGAGAGTGATTTAGCAGCATTATTTTGGGAATAGGACAGGGAGAAGATTGAAAAGAGATTTCAAACCATGCTAACAACCTTTGGTGTGGAGAAGAAAGCTCGTTTCTTTTTGTTTTAAACTGTTTTCACCCACAAAAAGTACTATCTGGTTTAGAATCTCGACATAGACAGTTTTTAATTTTAACTGATTTCATGTTTAAACCTTTCATGCGTGTATGAGAGTTGGGAGTTTTTACACATCCTTGGGCCACTGATAGTCTCTTTAGCTTGAAATCTTTTGAGTTGATGTGATTTCACACCCCACCCCCAGGACTAAAAATAACAGTACTGATGTATTTGAATTTCTAGCTATTGAATCTTGTATGAAGTGTTGTCTAGATAATCTGCATTAAAGATATTAATTTGAAGAGAATTAAACTGTATTAGGTTATCATATAAGCACTCTTATTCAGAATTGAATTGACCTTAATTTGATATTGTTTGGAAATAACTAAAACTAAATGATGGCCACTTACAATGAAAAAAGTCTACGCAGGGATCAGTGTGGTTTACCTAATTCCCTTTTTAAGGTCAGACTTCATTGATAACACAGCTTTTCTGAGTATCTCTGTGTAGATGAGCCCTTTCCTTTTAAATATAGCATTAATTTATTTCTTCTGAGTAGGATCAGGTTGTTCCAACGTGTTCTGTATTGACATCTGGCACCGCATAAAATATGAAGGTACTGTACCTGTCCAACAAACACACGCATACAGTAAATAGATAAATGTGGGAGGTCCTGGTGGGTTCTCATTGCTCTGACTTGGAAGCAACTCGGCCGAAGGCGGTGGGAGAGTGTCAGTGTAAAGCTGGCATAAATGGAAACGTGGTGGAGACCCGTAGCACCCCTGTGAATCCTGAGCTGAGACAAGAAGGAGTTAAAGGGCTCCCGTCCAGCAGAGTAAGTGCAGGAGCTGCCATTTGGTGCTGACAGACAGGGAGTCACTTGCTGCCTGCAGCTTCTATCAATTTCCACTCTGTTGTCAGCAGGTTGTAAATAAAATAGCTGCTGCTCTGCTCTTTGTGCTGGCTCTGGGACCACAGCCGCCTCTGAACGAGCGTACAGGTCTGATGGATAATGAGGAGGCCCGATTGCACCTCCAGCCCCATCGGTCAGGGGAAGGGAGACGTCCGGCTCTCGCCCAGCAATGGCCTGACTGGCTTTGAGAGGTGGGAGAAGGCAGAGGGTCGGAAGTGTTTCGGTTGGGTTGCTGGTTCGCCCCGAGGAAATAAACTGCTGTCTGATGTGAACCGGGTTTGATTTTTTTTGGCAGCTCCAAGAAAGAAATAGGATTAAAAATAAATGGAGGAATTTATCTTTTCAAAAAGAAAAATGGAAGAAGAGGGAAAGGGTCCAGCTAGGCATTAAAACTTGAAATCAGGATTAAGGTTGCTGCCTGCTCTCAGAGTTCCTCAGGAGACATCCGAAGAGCTGGCTTATATATTTTTGAATATACCGTGGCCCAGCACTGCTAGCGAGCTCTGAAATGGAGGCCCCTGACTTCTGCTTTGTGGCTCTGCAACCAACTCCTGCATGCAATGTGGACCAAATTACGTGGGCCAGCTCTTCAAAAGCAGTCAGCAATTTTTGGGATGTCTGGTTTGGGAGTTGCCAAATCTGAGCAGCTTCCACTGGCTTCCGTTGGTGGTTCGGGGTAGGGAGAGCCTTAAACAAACAAACAACCGCCACCCCCCTGCAGCCACCACTGCTCAGACATCCCCAGTGAAGACACCCGAAGTCTGCAGTTCCCAAGTTCATTTCCCACACTAGAAAATGTTGACTTTCATCATTGTCTGTCTGTTTCTTCATCTGTAAAATAGCAGTGTTACAACCAATTGCATAGCCCCAATAGTCGCTGTAAGGATAAGTGATGTTTGCAGTTAGTTTCCTCAAAGGAAACTTGGTTCTCAAGCAGACTTCATAAATCTGGCACCAAGACTTTCATGATGGCCCTTTATGGGAGGAGTAGATGCCGTGTAACTATCTGTTTTGTACTTATTTAAAGCATTTTTTTTTGTCAGGCTCCTGTGAGTCTTGTCCTCTCTGAACATGGGTGTTCCCATTCTCCAGTTTGTTTTTCACATCTGTGCAGTCATCTGGAACAGCCCTATTCGGTGGGGGAGGTTGTATAGGGAGTATTGAATTTGAGTGGTACGGCATTCATCCCAAGGAAATGGTAGTTTGAGGTTACTCCAAAACAATAACCCCAGGAGGACATTGGCAAAGGTACAGCAGGAACTATGCGTTTGAATGGCAACCATGAACCCCAAGTCTCTGAAGCAAGGCAGAAAGTTTAGCTAATGTTGAATGGGCATTTTTATTTGCATTTGCTGCTGTGATAAACAGTTCTCGTCTCCTCCTGCCTAGAGGACAGAGTATTTGGTTCTCTGACTTTAGCAGTTCAGTGTCTGGTTTGTTACACCCGTCCTCAAGAAGGGAGGGAACTCAGCAGTAAACTTTCCAGGTCTGTCTGCAGTTGATCTGCTTCAGTCCTACTGGCATTTTTGATGGGAATTTTATGACAACTTTCTTATAAGTTTGGTACGGTTTTGTTTTCTTTGGAGCCAGTGTTGGCTCCTCTTGCCTTTCTTTTGGAAGCTCCAATGATCAATGCGTTTGGTTGTGGGAACTCTTGCAGAGAAGAAAGTTCTGTCATCGTTTATGGGGGTACGGGAAAAACAGATGAAGCAGCATAATATATGCCAAATATTATCCTCAGACTGCTCTTATCTGATATCTACAGCTGTACTTGCTTAATGTTAATATTATTTTGCTTAGCTTGACCTTTCTTTAGAGAAAACTAAAAAAAAAAAAAAAAAAAAAAAAAAATGGAGTCCTCTGAAATCAGGCATCTTTGTTCAGCAACCAGAATGATCTGTGGTGGTATCTGCATGTATGATTCACTTTTATTGCATCAGGATGGGGCCTGTAGTACTCATTGTCTGTGTTTTCCAAAGTCACCTTCTGATGAAAGCCGTCAGATGGATAGGAGCTGTTATGGCTTCCGAAGTTAATTGGATGCTCTTTGCTGGTCAGCTTTATAAGATACAACGCCTTTATTTTTAATCTGGCGCTGCTCTGCCATCTATACTGGCAGCTTAGGTGGGCTCTTGGCAAAGAAAGTAGTTCCTGGACAGTGTGAGCCAGAGGGACAGAGTCTCCATTTGTGTAATTGTCACACTTTCATGGCATTTGTGCTGACTTAGTCTAGGTGACCATCTGCTCCTGAGCCCGTTAAGTCATCTGAGTATTTAGTCCAAGGCTCATTCATCAACCATTGAATATTTATGCTTATTTTTGGATCTCTTTCATAATAGTGCCTGGACTTCATGAAGGGAGTACAATGTAAATGCCAAGGCAGGTAAATGAAATAAGCAACAGTAAAAGTTTTTATATTCCCCCAGTAACTTCTGTAATCAAACAAGCTTATTTTGGAGACAATGTATGTGCACTCAGCCTTTTAAGGGAATCTGTTGTTCTGTCTGGTAATGCAGACTAACACTTCATCTTTAATTTCTACTGCAGCACTGTTACGACCCAAGGCAAGACATCCATCCCTCTTGCAAAAGAACTGTAATGCAAGCCCTGACCATTCGTGATCGTGATGATAATACCGGAGCTATTAAAGAGCATACTGCATGAAGCCAACAGTTGCAACAACGTTTTTAATAGGTGCAAAAGTGCCTTGTTATATTACCTGCCTGCACAAATAAGTTTAAATCGGAGTAATGAGTAGTGTCTCTTAAATGCACCAGCCTAGGATTAAAAAAAAAACATTTTTTTTTAAGTGAAAAGCTTAAATAATTTCCCCAGAAAGCCAGTTTGTAACATAAACCTTCCCAGGGAATGATCCAACGTGCAGTCTAATCATTTTATGTGACTATTTAATCTACTGTTTAACAAACAAAAATACTTGCAGTACCATAGCAACTACTGCACAGTTTGGTGCCCTTGGGACAGAGATCAGCTTCTTGATCCAAAACAAACCTGCCTACTCTGTACTTTAAGATATACTTTAAGGCAACCTTGTAGAATCGCAAGGAAAACTTTCCAAATTCATGCAACAAATGGTCTCTCTTTTTGCTATGGTTGTTGCATTCACTGGTCCAGATATGCTCCTTGCTTTGGGATAAATAGGCTTTCATAATTCTGCAAGTCTTCAAGGACACAAAAGGTTCTAGTCTCTTTCCAGAATGCACATGTATTATAGATAGAAATCACTTTATTTGTGCCTAAAACTTGTGTGTATTGATTTCAGAGGAATGCCCAGCTATTGATTCTGTATTTAATGTGTTAAAGCACATCGTGAGCAGGAAAAACTCTAGTAGGCTTCTCTTTCCATGCTGTGAAAAGATCTCCTTGTAGAGATTAGTTTCTTTTGGTGTTGAAACAGAAAGGAACTTCTACTCTAATTACGGCTGAAAATATTTCTGAAGTTTCTTAAAGCTTCTTTTTCATAAAAAGCTAAATACCAATGCTCCTGATTCCCCTTCTTCTGGATGTTTATTCCACATCTTGACTTCTGCAGCTGAGTTTTTTCTGCCCCAGCCTTTCATACGCTTTGCTCTGATGCTGTTGGATCAGCACCATGCAGAGGAAACTGTCCTGAACCACAGCACATCTCAAAAATGCAAATTTATCATGGCCACATCTCACTCTCTTGCATTTGTGCCTCCTGATGAACGTGCCCTGGATCTATGGCTGTCACAGTGGATAGCCTTTTTTTCTGGAGAGTATAGTTTTATCCTTAGGCTAGAAATACTTCTGAGCCTCCCACAATTTGTCTTGCATCTAGAACTAGTCAGGATTTTCCCAACAGAACTGTTTTCTGTAAGAAAATGCTGACTCCATGGGATCTTCTTTTTTTTGTTTTTGTGGGAGACCTGTCAAAACTGTTGACAGGAACCAGACAGGCAAGAGTGATGTTGGTGACCAGCCTCCTGGCTGCCCGATCTCTTGGTGGGCTCTGTGGCTGCCTGGCTAATGGGTGGTAAGCGGTCGAACCAGGGGTGAGCTGGGCAGCTGGAAAGGCGCCGGTCGGCTGGATGCCCGATTCATCAGCTGCCCACAGAGCTGTGGGGCAGGCAAGGCCAGGCAGGCTGGAGGGCATCGCTCTTGATGCATCCGTGTTGCTGCAAACTTGGCAATACTGGTGTTTTCCTTTCTCCTGTGGCACAACCAACCAAGTATTGGCAATTTGGAATGCTCCTTGAAACCCAGATCCTTCTCTGGTCTTGTTAGCAAGGTAGGTCTGAGTAAGATGAATGAGCTAATGACCGCCACTACGTGCTATTTACTGCCCGGGACTGCTCTCGTGGTGCGTTTCTCGTTCTCTGGTTGGGTGCCTTTTATAAATCCTTCTACGGGATTACAGCATGGTTTGCAGGCAGACAAAAGGGAGACATTTTGGGATTTCTTAATACTCTCATGAATGTGAGTTGTCATAAAATTTTTTGGGTAGTGATGCTCTAGTCTTCTATATGGTAATATTTTTCTTTTTCCTCCTCCCCCTTTTCTGCTTTGCTTTTCTCTTCCTGTTACTCTGCAAAGTTCTGCTTCTGCTGTCTCCTATTCTGCACCAAAGCAAGCTGTTAGTAAGCTTGCCTAAGAGAAGTGCATTTCTCCGATATTTATGTGTAAAGTTTGAGAACCTTTCTGGTTCAAAAGCATATGTAAAATGCTAGGTTACCACAATCCTAAAACAATATACTGTACTTCATCTAAAAAGAATCTGTTCCACATTGCAAGATCTCTGGGCACTCTATGTAAAATGATACCCTACTAAGAAATATAAATTATTAATGAAAGTTTTGACAGAGAAGATTTCATTTTGAAAATAATGTTCCCCAAAGCCTTTATAATAATTAGGTTTGAAACAAGGCCGTACAGACACAATAATTTCCAGGCTGGGTTATCAGATATAACTCTCTTCTATTTATCTTTCTTTGTAGTTTTTTTTTTTTCCCTTCCCCTCTTCTCTCCCCCAAAAAGCCCCCTCAAAAGCCCCCTCACAATTGGACCTGCCATAGATTTTTATACTGGAAAGTCCCAATATGGTGTAACAGAGGCAAAAAAGGAAGGAAAGTCAGGGGTAAGCTTCCTCAAAGCTTCCTTTGACTTCTCATTCTCAAATTATCCTTGTATGTAAAACAATTTAAAATCAAAATTGTACTTTCCTTTGCAACCCTAATAAACTGAGATCGAGGCCCTTTCTCTGTGCAGCTCTGTCCTACCCTTCTGCCTAATCCGTGCCTTTATACTGCACGTAGCTTGTTAATACCTGAATTATGCCCATGCCCTGCCTTGTCATTTTAACTGCTGTATTTAAAAAAAAAAAAAAAAAATCTTTACTTGCATACTTCTGGACTGTGTTTGTCTTGTACTTAGTTTTCTTTGTTGGATTGATTACTCTGAGCTGTGAATTGATGTTTTCCGTTTCATCCCTTAGGATGCGATGGGAAAGGTTGCTTTCAGTGATATGCTGGGACGTTTCGGTGGCCCAGCCTGTTCTGTCTACAGCAGGTCCCCATTCATCTCCCTTCCCGCTTAGAGCAAAGCCGCAGATGAAGCTTGCGAGGCAGCTATTAAAACTAACGGGGGTCAAACAAATGAAATCTTAAAATGGTAGAGATCTGGGATAGCCCCTTTGGCCTCTGACTTTAGATTGGGTGTTGACTTTTAGGGCAACAGAAAAGTGGTTGTATCCAGGTGTGTACCGGCTTAACTAAACCAGTTTGAGATCGCTGGAAGAGTTTGCAGACCTGTTTTTCTCTTATGTGTTGATCAGAGACAATAGTGTGTCCCTTACTTACACGGTTTTTGGGGATGTGGCTGTTAATGTCACAGATTCTAGAGGAAATACTCTTAGAAATCTAGTAATTGGTACAGGCAACTTTGCCAGTTTCGTTGCTTGGGCAAATCGGCTTATGGTGATTAAAAGCATCATTCTAGCAGGGGGAAGGAGCTGCTTGTCCCCTCCCAAATTTAGATAGTATCCACATGCAGATATTTAACTTGAAATGGCTGTGGTAGTCTCTTCATTTAACTAGTGTAATTCCCATGTAGACTTGCTTATCTTGGTTTATATCAAGAGCGTGGATGGATATCTCGTGTTCTCACTGCAGCGTAATGAGTTACAGGTCATCAGTTTAGCAGGCTAGCTGACGTTTTGTACTCTCTCTGCTTGTTGTGAACACAAAATACAATCAGTTGGATAAAACAAACATGAGAGAGTGCTAACAAATGGTTAGTCTAACTTGAGGTGCTGAGTAAACAATTTATTAAATTGTAGTAAATTAATCTTTTGCCATTTCCCATCCAGACCCCCAGTCAATTACTGACCTAAATTGCAATGGGGGCACCCACACAGTCTCCATACCTGCTTTAAATTTTGGTGAGTGCTAGCTTTTTTGGAGATAAGACCAACACTGACCTGGCTGGATGCTGTCCTGTTGGAAAAGGGGGTTTGTGCCAGTGGGATTTGGCAGTGACATCTTGAAAAACGATGAGTGTTTTGCTGTTGCAGGACTGTGAAGCTCTGCACGGGTGTACTGCAGTTCATGTACTTGTGTGCTTTCCAGGTGAGTTGTAGATATACTGAAGGCCATCTCATTTTTAAAATGGTTTGCTGGCATAGTGCTTTCTCTTCAGGCCCCTGACATTAGGATTTATCCTATACCTTGATATGGAGTAGCATTATCTTAATTGTTCTTGGCAGAGTCCAAGATAGATACAGCATTTCAGGCTTTGAGCGGGAGGAGTGAGAACTGGGGACAACACGGGTGTTTTTCTGTTGTCTGGCTAGTTGATTTAATTGCCTGGAGTTCAGCTGCCTGAGCGGCTGAGTTTTATTGCATGATTTGTGCTTTGAGGTTTGTCAAGAGGCCTAGATCCTAGATCAGCATGCTTTCTTTTCTTTTTTCTTTTTGATTTTGAATAAATCAAACTAAATTATATTGAAACTTTCTTGTATTTTATCGCTGTCAAAGCTTCTCCAAATACTAAGCCAGCTAACATCTCAGACAGTGAGGTGAAGGGCATGAGTTTCAATCTGTCTGTCTAATGAGTAAGACTGATAAATTAAGAGACTTTGTTATGCACTGCCAAAGATACTGGTCGCAGAGTTGGGAACAAACTGAGACCTTTGCTGCAGTCATCAGACCACCCTTCCAACCATATGCTTATGTTTCAGTGCTCAGTCTCTTTGCAAACACTTGCAATTAGTGAACTGTGCTGTTCATGCTATCAGAGACATCTCCATTTAATTTATTATCCTGCAAAAGATCTAAGCTTTTACATAGTTATACCCTGGCTGCGTTCCTTTGAATTATTTACGGTAGTATTTTTGGTCTTCAGTCATCCAGTTTTGGCTAAAACTATTCTTCCTCCAGTTTCCTGCCATTTATCCTTCAAGTACTAAGCCAAACTTTTAGATTGTCCGATTACCACATTTCAGATGTTGTCGTTAACCTCTACCTTGGAAGGAGCAGCTTTATCAAGCAGGCATTACTGAAGCGGTAGGCTTGCAGAAGGGAAGCAGATGATAATTTTTTGCCTTTTTTTAAAGGGGTGGTGTCAGAAGCTATATATTAAAAAAATTAAAAATCTCTGCTTTTGATAATGCAAGGTTATTTTGTAACATAGGGAGGAGACTTGTTTTTTAAACAATGGCATTTTTGCTATTGATTTTGTTGCCACTTGAGTTTCTCAGTTGGACAATGAAAAATATCCCGATTTTAACCAGATTTTACAGTAAGCACTGCTTTTCACTTCCATCAAGAAAAGTTGTGTGGGAAGGCTGTAAGGGATCAGATGTTTTATTTATTTATGTTGTTTCCTTTTCAATTCTCCTGCTCCAGGACAGTCCTATGATCTTTGCATTGGCAAGTGAATATTGCTGATTTTGTAAAACCCAGCAGAACTTTTCACCAGGAGTTACAACTTCTGAACTTCAGAAGAACAGTAAAAGCTTACCTGTGGAAAACTTCCGTTTGAAGACAAACTGTACTACCTTTCCTCTGAGTATAATGGTGACTGAATAGCTGCTGGAGACATGATACTAGTGGGCTGCCTGAAGTTGCTTCATAACCAATGCAGCTGTAGAAAATAAC
>NW_010558316.1:289328-313428 GCF_000687285.1 Phaethon lepturus | reverse complement strand
GGAAAGAGGGAGAGAATTAACTCTTCTCATACCTGAGGGATGCTTTGTAAGTGCAGGAGAGTCCTCACTAATAGGGATTTTCTCAGTATTTTTTACTCTAAATGCAGATATGATTACGTAGGCAGGATATGAGTAAGTGGATGATAAGGTTTCAGTAAGGAAAAAAATGCATTAGACTCTGAAGGGTCTCTTTTATCGCAGAAGGGCACCAGAGGGGGAGAGTAAGAAGAGATCTGTGCATGTGTGTGGGCCTGTCTCTTCACTTTTTCCCAATACCACGCAAATTGAACCTATTTAATTTTCCTTGCACCATTTTACAAGTTGTGCATGAGCTCACATATTGCCTCTAGTTTGTCTTCGGCATAGTAGGATTACGGATGATGGACTGTCAGGCATGTCTTTGTTCATTTTGATAGAGAATGGGAACCTTCTTCCTGCAGGTTACTTCTCATTTCTCTTTCTGCCTTCTCCATTGCCAAGGAAGAGGCTCTCAGTTTGACAAGAAGATCTTTCTTTCATAGCGGTTCATCTGCTCCTGCTGTTTATTCTGCACCTGGAGTCAAGTTATGTGATTTGTGGCATTGCATAATCCCATTCACAGCAGCCCACTGGGACAACTTGAACGGTGTAGTGGAACTCCAGGTGGGAAGGACACAGAGTGGGGGACTATCTTTGAAAAACTGGAAAAACCTCTCTTGTAAATACCCTGCAAAATAGAGAAATGCCCCATGGCATCAGTCCTGTGGGTTTGGCTCCTAAGATTTTCATCAGCAGTTCCTATAACAATAGTGAAGGATGTGTTTTGAGAAAATGTTTGGCAATCTTTAAATGCCCAGTGTTGTCTAGAGTTTATCTTTGTAGTATGGCTTTACCCTGAACTACCCTTTTGGGGATAGCTCTTTTCCCCCTCCTCATCTGTTTAGCTCCTTATCTTTACCATGCAAAACTGTAGATCTTGATCATGTTAAAATAACAGTGGAGATTATGAAGAAGTCTGAACAAAAAAAAAAGATATCTTTAGTGAAGTGGCTGTGGGTCCTTGATTACTTCCATTCTATTTTGTCTTTGGGCTGTTTATTTTTGCTTTCTTGGGTTAGATGTTTTATGGATATTAGTATCAATTTTCATCTTAGAGACTTGAATATTTTGGTACCAAATAGTGCTAAACTTCCATTCACATCAAAAGAAATTTTGCTCAGCTAATGACCAGGGAAATCTGGCTCAGTTGCCTTTTGTAATATCTGCAGGTTACTTTGCAGTTTGCATTGTTTTTCTCAGTTTTTATTGCCCTAGGTGTCATCTGCAAACTTGTTCATGGTTGAGTTTATACCAGTGATACAACCAAAAAAGGAAGAAGCTTTTTAAAACTTGACGTTGAATAATCCAACTAACCAGATGTGTGAAGAGAAGCTCAACCCTTAAAACGAGACACTCAAAGCTTTCGAGGTCAGAGGAATAAACACTATTGTTTAAATTGTGCGTTCTTTGCTGCTTTAGCAGAAACAGCTCTGTGGACCTCTAGTGGTCTAAGGATCAGACTTTTAACCACCGGTTTTATGTAGGATTTCAGAAGTTGCTATAAGTCCATAAACCTGGTCACTATATGTAGAACTGCTTTACTGAAGAATTGCTGGATTCTGCTTTGGCATTTAAATGTCAAAACCTGCTCAACATTTGAAAAGCCAACTAAAAAAGTGCTACCCAGCAAAATGGGAAAAATAGTCCGCCCAGTCAAAATAAAATGCAGACATAAAAGAGCAAGCTAAGGTCAGATTTCGCCCCAAATTTAGGGCCTGTATTCTCAAAAAAACATCACGCAACATTTCTCTCAGACTTGGATTTCATAGAACATTTTTTTCTCTGAAAAATGTTCTACCAAGAGAAATGTTTTTCCTCAACCAAGACGTGTGTGTGTAATACAAAACATGGTATCCTTTACATCCCAAGCGCTCCCACATTTTGCTAGTACATTAAGACCCAGTTCAGTGAAAGAGGCTGGGAGCTGTCAACTAGAACAAGCCACCTTCTAGAGGGAAGCAAAACCTGAAATCGTACAGTGTAAAAAACGTGGAAAAAGGAACGCTTTCTCAAATTCTCCATTTTAATAATGTGAGTGGATCTAAATTATTGCTTGAAGCGTTACTTTTTTATTGTCGAAATGATGTTATCTCTGTTACGAGGCAGTTTGTGAGTCCGGCTGGGCTGTGTGCGGGATGGGGGAGGAATGCGGAGGCTGTGTACCGTGCAGATTGCACCTGGCCTCCTGCTCTCTGCTTTAATACAGACGTGATGCTATGAAGACGCTGGGGAAAAGGGGAGCCAAACCTAGTTTATGGTACGCCATCCCAAGCAGTTCATAAAACAGCATTTTTTTTTTTTAAATTGCAAGTTAATCTTCACAAAAGAGCATTGTATGACCACTTAGTTGTATGTATGCTTTCCTGCATTTGGTTGTCTGCTTTTCTAAAACTGGATTTTTATTGCAGCAATAACTACAGAATACCCAGAGCATCAGAAATCAGATACCTGAAAGGATGACTTTTTTTATATGTGATTAGGCTGTGACAATCCCCACAACAAATTAGAAGGGGGAAAATTTGGGTCGTCCTGTGCTTGCCCAGCTGCAGCAAATAGAGACAGCAGACAGAGAAAACGTAGCAGAAACACACTGGCTGCACCGCTCCTAATGTGCAGTCGCGGCAAAGGAGAGGACTGTGAACCTGGCCCTAGACCATTGTTTCATTTGGGAATGTGTTCATAGTAGTTACTGTAAGTTTTCATAGAGCTGATCATGAATTCTCCAGCAGTTCTTTAAAATGAAGCTGCTGTTGGAAATAAAGGTGCAAGTTGTTCAATGTCAAGTCATGCTTCAGAGGATTTGGAAGCAGCACTTGTACTCAGGTTGCCAGCGTTGTTTCTCACAGGTAGCCGTTGCTCCACAGAAAATCTTATTTAAATGGAAATGGGATGGGAAGGGTGAAGGCACTGACCTCAGTGTCAGGATCTTTTGTAATCTTTTTAACATTGTCAAAGTGTTTGTGTTGGTTTTTTTTCTTTCTAACTTCAAGTTTTCTGATCAATTGGATAGAGTATTTTTTTTTTAAACTGCTTAGAATTGATGGGAGGTGTTTGAAACAAAGATGGGGGACCAGCCTCCCTGATGTCCGTGGGCATGGCTGTGTTTGCCGTTTTTACTTTTCAGGTTTTTTTGGGCTCAGCTGTTGGGACGAGGGAAATGAAGCAAAGCAATGCTGCCCAAGAATAACTTCAACACTTTGCTCTAGATCACCGCTTGCACAAAGAGCCCCAGACTCCAGGTTTCTCTAACGGTCATGTCTCATTCTGGCTAGGGCTGCCGCTGGCTTTCACAAAGCCAGCTGTGATGATTGTCTTGCTCTTGAATCTTGCCTTGCAATTAGAAGAGTTCACTCTCACCTTTAGAGGCAGTGGCTTGATTCTTTTCATCCTGAAAGTGCCTGAGTTTCCTGTGTAGCCATGACCACTGCTTTTGGATATGGAGTTTGGATCTTGGCCCATTTCTAGCTGACTGATTCAGTGTTTGTGATGTGAGGTGGCCACAATTAGTAGGTGCGAGATTGGTGCTGGCACAAGGGCGATGAGAGAGAAGGCAGCTGAACGATAGGATGCCACTCTCCATCTAAAATGGAAGATAGAGATCTGGTGTGCGAGCTGTGGTCTTTTCCAACAGGAAAGTGGGCCTTTGTCTTATGGGACAATGCTACGGCACAAAGCCATCCTATATGCTGTGAGCGGGGAGCTTAACAAATGAGCTCATTTCTACTGAAATTCTAGCACTCTGAGCATGTTACTACTATGGATTAATGTAATTTATTTTTGTCACTGACTGATTCATAGGGTGTTCTCTTGCAATTTGCAAAAGCGCCTCGTGAATCATTTAAGCAGGAATTATAAAATTAAATGCTTCTTTCCTCTTCTGACACTAGCCCTTGCAGCCAGGCTATCTGGGGGAGGTGTGAGGGACGGGTGTGTGTGCACAAAGAGTCACGTCAGCAGTTTCTCCCCTGTCTACTTTCACATCGGAGCTTGGGGGACATTAGGATGTCAAGGAACCCACTAGTTCTGCTTAGTACACTCATGTTGCAGAGAGAGTTGACTCTCACTCCACAGCTTTGAGTTGGTTGTAGTGGATACCCATTTTATGTGGCCGTCTGTTTTCTGTTTATGATCCATTGCTACTCGGTGTGTTACAGTGCTCTCCTGTCAGACTGAAGGCAACTTGCAGCCAAATTTCCCAAACAGGCACCAGCTTTGTACTGTCAGTTTTGGGTGTCAGGCTTTAGCAGATACCTCTAAGCATAGCCACCTCCCTTTGCAGACAGTCGAAACAGGCTGTGGGCACCTCAGCCTGCCCAGGCCACCCAGCCTATGGACCGACAAGTGTTATCTATTCCTCACATGTGTGAGGAATCAATCCCTGTTGATTGCCATCATGCTGTTAAGATCCAGGTGGCTGCTCCTCTATGAGCTGTTCTTCTTTCACCTCTGGAGCCAGTATTTCAGGAATTGTTGGCTTTCATTCTTCCTTCCTTTCCCTCCATCCTGTCTCTTCTTGTGGTCCAGTGGCTGATCCTGTTTGTGCCCCAAAGTGCTTCAGTCCATTCATATTTTTTTCCTTTGGTACCACCCTGAAATTTTGGCATGGTGTTTTGGGACTGGGTTAGGTGATGTGCTGGGTATCCCCACTACTACTGGACAGAAAAACACATGGGACCATCCCAATCCCAAAGAGTACTTCTACTGTCCTTGTTTTGAAAGGTGGATATTTTATTGAATTAACTGAGACCTAAAAGGATGGATACCTTCTAGCAGGTGGGCAAATAGGCATTGCTGACTCCTAAGAGAGGCAGAACACTTCTAACAATGTGGTGTCAAAAATACAGTGTCTGAGAGAACTTGATTCACCAGCCAGAAACAGTGAATCTGTTTTACCTTTAGTGTACCTTTTGCAAAGGGACTTCGGAGGGTGAAAACATCAGCTGTTGTTTAATTAGACTATTCCTCAATTTGTGGGGTTTTATCTTTTTTTAAAAAATGACTATACTGTAGCTTTAAAAACCCAGAATATTATAAACATATTGCAAGCATATGCTCTCCATGCAGAAAACCACAAAACAATAAACCTAATGTTGAAAACCACATTAAAACAAGGAAAAATCACTTTGCTAATGTTTTGTTTCATACAATTTTTTTAAGGCTTGGAATGGAGTTGAGTCCGTTTTCTTGGCTGCTAATCAAAGAGCTGGCATGCTTCACATAGGAAAAATGTAAACTTCAGAGGGCCAAGGTTTTTACTTTCAATGCCCCTTTCAGACAGTGGTTTTTATGGGTTAACAAGTGTTAGCCAATACTTCTCTGACAGGGACAATCAGTACGTGGGTATCTGAGAGTAGCTGTCTTCCCTTTAGGGGACCTGCAATCATTTAGATCATGTTAGCCCGGTGATTATGGTGGTTGAGTTCTCAGTGTGTCACCATTTTTGTAACCTGTTGAGAAAATAAACAATATTTACAAAGGGAAATAAATGATTGTGGATTCCTCAGTTAATTGCATTCATGTCTTCCTAAATCAAGATGCTTTAGTTGGATTTGCTGGAGGGCTACAGTTCTTGTCAAAGGCTGATTGATTTGGACTTTTCTATGCCTTCATCTGGATCTGATTCCCTCTTGGAAAGTCGACTAATAACAAAAGCATCTGATAAAAGGGCTTTTCACTTGGAGCCCTTTACAACTGTTATTGCAAATTATCAGCCTGAATTAAGATAGGGGAAAATTATTAGTAAAAAGGTACTTGGCTGAATAAGCTCCATGCGTTGTAATTTTGTCTAAGAATCTTCTGCCTGCTTTCACATTACATCCTCTGATTATTCAGAAGCATGCCTATTGGTCTCAAACTCTATTATATGATCTCCTTTGTCCATGTGATCATCTCTAGTTTCAGCATTTATAAAAACCTTTTGAAGGTCTATAAAACTTCTAAGAGGCCAGAGTGCAATGCTGATCGCACGTGCTGTGCGTTAGTCTCTCTTCACTGACTGGATTATCTGCAGTGGGGAGAACTCACTTGAGTGCACAAGGGATTAGGAAAGGCCACAGGTGAGTTGACTGCACAGTTAATACAAGACAAGGATATTGCAGATGCCCTATTGGAACTAGCCAGTGGTCCCGTTGGCATTTTGATGTGCCTCATGGAGAATCGCCTGGGTACCCAGAAATGTGAGGAAATTAGTGGGGCAGTTGTAGCGTTGTACACAGTCATTCATCAAGAAGCCACTTGCTTCTTGCCTGGGATTAGGATAAGAAAACAAAAGCAAGTCGGAAAGAGTCGTGCCACGGAAGGCATTACCGAAGGGTGCTCTGATGCCATGAGGATGCGTGCGGTGTGAGAGAAGAAGCTGTTTTAGCTCTTCAGCTTGTGTTTAGAGTTTCATGGAGGCTGGGCACCTGATTCTAGCTGCACTGCTGGATTTCTGTATAAAGGATGCTTTCTTGAAGGTGTCAAGTCATTTGCTTCATGTGGGATGTGGTCCAGAGACTGTGAGAACCTTGAACTGAGCAGTCAGTAGATGTCAGTAGAAACTGAGCCATTTCTCACCCCGTGGGACTGGGCTTTTCCTGTGAATTCACCAGAGCTGGTAGCGTATTTGCCAGCACTGAGAGTGTTTTCACATATTTTCTTAACTACTTGGCAATTCTTCTCCTGATCAATATTCTTTCTTGTGTGTGTACTCCTAAGCAAACCATATAAGCATAGATTCCTCAGTTTCCTTGGCTTTATTTCCTGGGCACCAAACTTCTGTGTAGCTCTGCAGCTGAGCATTGACCCTTTTGTTGACTGGCTTTCCTTGGTAGGGTACAAGCTGTTCAGTGTTCAGGGCTATAGCTTTCGTGCCTTGGTATTGTTGTCCTTCTCTCAGATCTCCCATTTGGTCCTATGATGAGCCTGGAGGTAGATACCTTTAAGATGAATATGTGTAATCTTTATAAACACATACTATTCTTCTGTAGCCACATTGGTCTGGTGGAGTTCTGCCTTCCTGTTTTGACTCCTAAGCCTGCCTGGATTTCGGTTTTAGTTGTTCTGGCTGTTTCTTAAGTATTTCCCACTTTTCTGTGGTTAATTTCTGAGACATGCTATGGAGTCCTCATCAATATTCTCCAGGGCCCTTTGAATCTAGCTGCTCTAAAGGGAAAAAAAATCTGTATACTCCTTTCTCAAGTGCATACCATCTCCTCAAGAGCTCATCAGATCTACTGATAGCATCAGAACGCTTCTAAACATCCGATGGGTGTAATTATGTCTAGTATTGTTATTTGAAGATTCGGAGCACCACAGTATTTGCTCATGTTGGCTGCTCAGCAAATCACACTAGGGAGTTCCTCTTCTCCTGACACACGTTCACCCCTTCCTTGCTGTGCCATTAGTGTCATCTCAACCAGCATCTGAGTCATTGGAATTTTGGAATGATCAGACTCCTGGCTTCTGCCGCTGGGATTTTTCTTTTTGTTGGTTTGTTTGTTGGTTTTAAAGATGTGAGCACCATCCCTAATCCATAGCCCAAATTCAGTATCCTGAATCTCTGCCCAAAAATTTGTCTGATGAGAAGTCTTTAAGTCATTTCATCTTTTCTGTGGGTTCTGGTCTCCCATCTGTGTCTCCAGCAATAGGCATTTGCTGTCCCTCCCTTCAGGGAGTCTCTGCAGCGACTGCAGGAGGGGATGGCGTGGTGTTGCCACCTTTTTAGAGGATGGGGCCTGGCACGCTGGTGCTGCTTACCTGCTCTCTCGCTGCAAGCATTCATTTTTTTGTTAAAAATTCCAGAAGGCATTTAGTTGCTTTGATTGAAAATACTGTCAAACAGTGAATGAAGCGTAACCATTGCAGAATAATCTACTTGCCTCTTCAGGGAACTGTGAGCAGGTGCTGGGATGGGAGGACGGGCTGAAGTGTTGCTGAGCACAGTCAAGGGAAGTTGCTGAACCACAAACCAACCACTGGAGACTGGGAGGGCTTCCAGTGCAAGTATCGCTGTGTGCTTGTCCTCTTATATACTTCTACAGGCAGCGACTATGGGCTGCTGTTGAAATTGGGATCCTAGGAAAGCTATGACATGGGTCCAACCATATTCTTACAGTGATATTTTATATGTTAAGTTCCTTGTCTGGAAGAGAGAGGCAATTCTGTTAGTTATTATGACTGACATCTTGTTTAGCAGGTGGCAATTTGAGCTATTGCTTATTGCCTCCAATTCACTCACAGTCAATCTAAGCAGCCTTAGCACAATTCCTGGGGTTTATTTGAACCCTTCCTTCTTTCTTCATGCTGTAAACCAAACCAAAATAAGGGATTGCTGGCACTCAGTTATCCCTTCCTGAATATGTTATTTTAACAACTTTTCAGGCAGGACTGCGGGACTTCTTTGTGGGTGATACTTTGACAATGATTGCTTCTTTTTTGCACTTCAACTCTCTTCACTATGAACCAGTTTCTTTACTTAACCCATTATAACACGATCATCATAGTCTTATACAGAAGGATAATTTGAGTAACCTTAGCTATCTCAAGGCCCTAAGTTTTGGGCCTTACCTGTGTTGCTCATATACTTTTGTTCAAAATAGTGCTGGCTTAGGTGGTGTTGTATGGTGAAAGACAGCAATTGTGTGTTGGAGGAGCTGTTGAGTGGCAGCTGCCTGACGAAAATGTCACGATTTGTGAGTGTACTGGTTGTGATTTGAGGTAGACCCAGATTGAGCTTACCAAGCCAACTCAAGTACCTTGAATTATGAGGATATTCAAAGCTTAAGAAGATGTAGTTCAGGTCTGTCTTAAAATGTATCTTGTGCACCAGATATATAGAGTGTGGTGGATTTTTTCCATGCAGTAAATTTTCCCTACTATTGCAGTTTTCGGTTGGATCTGTGGTCTTTTTTTTGGAGCACCTTTCTTTCCAAACTGTCCTTGACCTGTGTCCAAATGTACATCCCACAATCCAGATGTCTGAAACAAATACAGCCTATGTGCAAATTGGGCAGGAGGACTGCTTTCTGCCAGTTCCCCCTTTTGCTTGCCCAAGGACAAGGAAATCCCTTGTGCAAGTCTGGACAGTATATCGGTTCTTTTTCTTATTCCACGTTGACTCAACATGATTTCAGAGGAAGCCTAGATTTTCATCTGGCATGGAAGGAAGAACAGTTGCCTCCCCATCACAGTTCTTTGTAAAAAGGATCTAAATTACCATCACAGCTGTGTATAATGTCCACGGAAGAAGAGGATACATCCTGCCACCGTGCCAGCTCCCCTGCCAGCTGCCCTCAATTCCTGTGCAGATGAATAGGAAGTGAGTAAGTAAGTGACAGCCTGTTGCACACCGTCACAGACGCTGGAAGCAGCTGTAAGTGCAATATACCATGTAGCTGTATTGCATGGAAGAACAGCCGTCACTTATTCCCTTTTGTATAGTCTGCTTGGGTCACTGTTTGATGTGCAGTTCGTCTTTGATCTGAGACTTGGCAGTCTCTGGTTTCCTGGCTCATTTAGCTCCTTTTCAGAGATAGAGGCAAAGATTTTTTTTTTTTTTTTTTCTTTAACGGGGTGTGGAGGAGAAGTCACTTGCAATCCATAATTTGGTTCTCAATTGAGAGCAGCAGAACTTCCCAGGAAAGGATGAGTCCCCGTTTGGCATACAAATTAGTGGATTTCATTGTTTTTGGTTTGTTGCCTGACTTTTCAGAGGTGGCTGAGCGTATGCAGCTCTTACCAAATTCACTGGGATACAGAGAGACTATAGACTCCTGAAGATCACACCTTCCTTATTTAACTTAAGCTCATCTTGGTCACTGGAGGAACTAAACTTCGATAAGTGGCAGATCTATGTCATCCTTAAAGTGATGTGCACCTCACACGATACTTCCTTTTGATTAATATCAGACAATGATTTAATCAATGCTTTCAGTAACAAACACATTTCATTCCTGGCTGGAAGTTGTAAATCAGAAATCCCTACGAATGGGTGTAAATAGAAACCTACAGAATTAATTCGTCAGCCAAGAGGTTCTTGTTTGTTACAACTGTTACTCTACCAGGAGAACGTGTTTTTACAATTAGAAAGAAATGCTTACTCCAAATGGTGTATTACATTAAACAGAAAAAATATGTTGTCAAATTGGAACTCAACCTGGGGTTCTGGTGGAAGTAACTAAATAAACTAATGGAGAGACTAAAAAAAGGATTT
This sequence comes from Phaethon lepturus, assembly GCF_000687285.1. Classification (NCBI taxonomy): domain Eukaryota; kingdom Metazoa; phylum Chordata; class Aves; order Phaethontiformes; family Phaethontidae; genus Phaethon; species Phaethon lepturus. The sequence continues at coordinate 303,158 of NW_010558316.1, read as the reverse complement.
TTCTATGTAAATCAATTCAGTAAAAGTGTTACCCAAAATATCTGCATGTGTAAGTGAATACAAAACAAATACAAGGTAAAACAAATAAAAGCAAAACAAAACCATAATCAAGGTGGTAAGGAATAATATTAAAGTAAATTGCCAAATTGAGAATTTGGAAAAAAAAAAAAGAAAAAAAACCCCAAAAACAACAGCGGATGAAAAGCACTTTCTAAGGAGTTCTTACAGCTCCTGGCATGGTGAGTCTGGCAGTGCTTCCCTGAATTTCATTTTTTTGTTGGTTTTAATTTTGTGCTCTTTGTGTTTTTCTTTGTTTCATGTATTTGGTTAAATTACGAGGAAATCGATTGAATGTAATTAAAGAAGAAATTGATAGAAAGAAAGAGTTTGAGTTAGATATAAGCAGTAGCTAATAAATAATTTGGAGAAAGATGGCCAAAACCAGATACTAGTATAACCCTCATTAAAAAAATGAGAGTTTATAGCAGCTCAAACCTCAGGTGGAAGGGCTCAGAGTCCAGGGAAGTCTCCCCATGACTCACTGGCGATAGGAGCGATGCGGCTGCACCCGTGCTGCTGCTGGGCGCGCCATCACGGAGGGGGGCTGAGCTACCTGGGCGGAAGAAAGAACTGTAAGAAGTAAAAGAAGCTGTGGCCTTGTCAGTGACCCGATTCAGTTAAGTGCTTGATAACTGGAAATAGTGGAAGACGAACTGATGAACTGTGCAGATAAAGTAATTGCCCATTTTTAAGGAACTGGTTAAACAGATGTATGAATCTCAGAGCAAAGCAAGCAGATGAAATCTTTGCAAGATTGCAGCTCAAACTGCAGAGTATAATTTACGTTCCTAGCGTGGTAAAAATGTGAGCATTTATGTGGAATGAGCAAAAACCTGGGGGAAAAGTTGGGATCCCCCCAAAATTTTGTGGTCCACAGTGCAGTAGGCTCCTCAGCTGAGGGGAAATTGCTGTATAATTGTAGGTTTGAGTGATTAAACCTCTGAATGGTTTGTAATCATTAACCTAAACGTGCTTTCAATAAACCTGTGTATCTGCCTGGTCTGCAAAGTCTTCAGGGTCCTTTGGCTCAATTTGTTGGTTTGCAACAGTGGGTGCAAACATGTGTGCGTTCCTGGGGTGTGCTGAGAACCGCTGCTAGGAGCACAGCAGCGTAGGCGGTGGGCACTTATGTACATGTGCTCTCCAATCTTTCAACATTGGTATGCATGTTTTAAACATTTTTTTTGGACTTAAGTGAGCAAAATTAAATGTAGCATTCAATTTGAGATGAGCCGCTGATTTATATAAAACACACACAGATTGCCTGAAGTGGTTGTGGAGCCTCCAGTGTTGGAAGTCTTTAAGAACCACTTAGGCAAACATGTCAGGAATGATAAAAGCAGAGCTGATTCTGCTTTGGGACAAGAGGCTGGGCAGATGGCCTCCTAAGGTCCTGGCCCCACGGCTGGAGGTCAGGGAGGCATTTCAGAATGAAATTAAAAAACAAAAATCAGACCTCTGCAGATCAGCTCTGGCCAAGAAACACGCCCATTATTAGCAAGTACAAAAGAGGAATTTGAGCCACTTGCACTTCATGAGCCTGGGAAAAAAAAAAAAAGTCCTGAAATAGCATCCAGTTGTTTAAGTGACTCAGATTTTTGCTTTGACAGTGTGCTTGGTAAGCTACATTGTTTTAAATGATTTGCTGCTCGGTTCTGTGACATTTATTGCTTTTTGGATGAAAAGGAGAAAACTCCCCTAGGTCTGTTTAGAATTTGTTCATCTGTAATTTCCACGTATGTTTCCTTATTTAGCGGTTGGAGTTGGAAGTGTGTGTTGGCATTCCCTCCCTTTAAATTTATTGAGTTACACTCAGAAGAGCCTCTATTCCTCTCTGTTGGGCAATGTGTACGAAAAAGCTTATTCAGCAGTTGCTAAATAGGTGATAGGTATGTGTGGTTTCTTTGCCTTTAGTTCTCTGTCTTGTCCCCAGCCTTGCTCACAGTTGTGTTCTGGAGTCGCCTCACTGCACGTTGGGAATGGAGAACATGCTTTGAGGAGTCACCCAAGAAGGTCCGTGCCTGGTGCCAAAGTGCAGCCCACCTACTCGTGGTGTTTCAGCCACACAAACCCCGTGGAAGTGGCTGGCAGCGGGGTGTGCTGGGGAGGGAGCTGCTGGCGAGGCCGAGCTCCCAGCTGCGGGGAACGGAGCCAGCAGGGGCTGGGGAAGAAGTTGATGTCATTGGGTTGACCTGGGAACACCCACACACATGCCCAGCCCCACCGTGGACATGTGGGAGATGACAGTCATCTTCCACTTGTGCACTGCTCCTGGAGCACCTCCTCCCTTTTGCTCTCAGAGGTATTGTGGCCGGTGACTTGCCGCTTTCAGCCATGGGAAGGATTTGGGATGAGGCTCGTAGGTTTGGGAAGGTCAATGTCTTCTGGTGTAGTGATCCCAGTCCTTGTTGCTGTTTTTCCTTAGTGTTTTGTTGTCTAGACAATTCTCTCCAGCACATTTGTGCCAATATTGAGGTCTTGTTTGTATGTGTCTAGTGGCACCTGTGCTGCAGGTAGGACAAGCAGCACACGTGGGCTGATTTCTGGGGGTGTCGGGAGGACAGCACCTTTGCAGCAAGGCTCTACTGCAGGTATTTTCAGTCAATTTTGATTTCTAGCTCTGGCTGTTGATGGACTGCATCAGTGTCACGCTGCAAAAGTAAAGCCACATGTAGCTTCTCAGATACAGTTTGAGTCTTTTTTTTTATTAGTCTTTTTTTCCCCTTAGTTAAAGATTCTTATAAAGGAAGGGTTCCGAAGTCAGATCAATGTTAACGCAGGAGGGATGTTGATTAGGTCTTTGTTCAGCTGTTAGCGTTCACTCTAAGTGCCTTGTCCCATTGATAAGAAGTGAGAGCAGCAGAAACTATGCAGGTCCCTATAACAAGACTTGCTCTTGCAGAGAGAGAAACTTCGGCAAACAATTCCACGACAAGGTACAGTTACTTCAGAGTAAGAATGTGGCTGTATGTGCCCACTTTCCAGCTGGCTTGCTGATTGAGGAAACATCAAAGACCACATAAGCAGTAAGTTCCAGATAGAGCCCATGGGCTCCAAAAACCTCTACCAGAATTGTGAGCAGAAGTATAAAAGTGCCAACATTCAAGTAATTCTTTCCAAAATGCTGCCAGAAATGATTTAATAATGTTCCTCCCCTAGCAGTTCTTCCTTGTTGCTGTTCATTTCTGGAGAAAGTCCTAGTGGCGATGTACATTGACTGAGATCAGGCTTGAATTTCATCTTTTGCCCTCGCGTGTTATTCCAGTCCATTGCGAACCTTCATTCCCCATCCACCATAGGCTAGTGAAAATTTCCATTCTGACCATAGTGGTGTTAGTAACTGATTTAAGCTCTTGTAATTTCCTCTGACCACTGTCTGTCAAAGCAAAAATCTGCAGCAGGAGGCTGTGGCCCTTTTTCCATGCAATTTGTCGGTGTGTTTTTTCTCCTAGGGGAGGCCACTGCATGGGTCAGCCAGGAGGATCTAGTATTGCTGGAGCTTGTATGAGATTTTAAACTACTTTATGCCTATGTGCTTGTATTATTTCGTTATAGGTAGATCACTTCTGACTCTGCGGAGGTTATTTGAACCGTATAGCTTAACTTTTTTGGTTAAGCTGCTAGATAGTGACTCAGAAGAGCCAGTGTTTAGTCTCAGGCTTTACCGTTTGCCTCCTAAATGACACCTGATATTCTCTGGTCTGTGATGATGAAGATGATCTGTGATGATGAAGGTGAGAGATCCCCCATCTTGTGTGGTTGTGAAATTTCTCTGCTCTGTTTAGACAAGCAGTTCCTGGTTTTGTGTCTGACTTTATTTAGCTATTGCACATGGCAAGGTTAGAGCCAGCTGTTCAGTGAGTGGCGGGTGCTTATTATAAATTAACAGGAAAATACCTAAGAAAATACACTTGGTATTTGTACTTGGAGTACAGCTTCTCTGCAGTAGTTTGAAGACACTGCAATTGAATTATTCTCAAGATCCTACCTAGATGGTGGTAGGCAACCTGCAAACTTTTGAAATAGAAGTTTGAAGAGTTTAGTCCATTGGCCCCAGTGTGTGTGTGTGTGTGTGTGTGTGTGTGTGTGTGTGTGTGTACAATCTCATTGCATACACATGGGCTTAGGTTCCTCCCTTTTCTTCCAGTGTAGCTGATAATATGAGATTGATAGCGTTTTTAGCTTAAGGGAATTCAAACCCTAAAACTTACTACAAACAAGAAAAAAAAAATGCTCTGAGTTCCCTACATGAAGTGCACAGTACGCTATAGGAGTGGAGATCCAGAAGGATCCTTGTCTGCAGGTTCAGGGCAGGGATCCTTGTTTTCAGGGGAGTGTTGCCCTTACGAAAGGATCAAGCAGCTCAGAACTCTCAGCTGCCTCAAATGGCAGAAACCAGAACCCTAGAAATTGCGGACATTTGTTCTGAGTGAACACTAACATTGTCAAAGACTGAACAAAACCACCAGCAGATGAAACACTTGTGGACAAATGCTGACCTTGTGGAAGGGCGCGGGCTGTCTGCCCCAGCCTTTCAGCCTCTGTGCAGGAGGGATTCATGGCCCCTCTCTTTAGGAGCGTCAGCAGGATTCGTTAGTGCTGAGACTTGTCTAGAAAGGCTCCCTTTCTAATCAGAGCAGGAGGAAAGGTTTCCCCAAGGGTCTGTTCAGAACAGGAGCTGATAAAGATCCAGAAGGTGATTTCACTCGTCTGTCCATTGATCACAGGCAACCTAGGGAGACCAGACCAAACATAGACATGTAGGCTGTGTCCCAAGGTTATGTGATACAAATACTCTTGCTTAGAAGAGAGGTGGATTTTTTTTAAACTGCCCTTGATTATGTGGTCAGTGTGTTTAATTCCTTTCTCCGCTGCATTATGAAGTGGGATAAAATCTCAGTCTCCCTTGCTTTCCAAGGGTATTTCCTGCATCTCCCTTCCTCCCAAATGCCCCATTTCTTCTTGCTGTATGGTTTGAATATGTTGGAATAGGACTGGGGTGGTGTGTGAAACCACTAATACGCAGCAGTATTTAGGAGGATCAGGGATCCGTGGTCCAGAATGCGAATATATGCTTTAAAAATGTTCCACTGAGTAGGAAAGGAGAGAGGATTAAAGCTTCACTTCCTTTTTATTTTTATGAGCCTAAGTTATTTGTCAGTTGGAAACATGATAAATTAGACAAACATTATTCTTTCCCTCCTCCAGGTTGGATGTTCTGCTTTGCATTTTACAGTGCAATGAATAACTAAGCTTCATTATCACCAAGCTGTCAGTGCTGAAAAGCTATTGCGAAGCTCTTTGCCTGGTTAATTGAATTGTGTGCTGTGTGCCTAATTCATCGTTCTGTGCGTTTGTCATTCACTGTGTGAATGGCAACAAAAGATGACTTTGGCTGGAGCATTGCCATTGCCTGGCATTGTGTTCACAGTTCCCTTTTCAAAGCTGTACCAGCATTGGGTATCTGCGTTGTGCAGTCTTGAAAATGGTATCATGGAATAAGTTCACCAGGGACCATTTCATCATCTCAATTACGTGATTGAAAGATGTGGGGAGATGCAAAGCCACTGAGGTTAAGAATGCCATGATGTATAAATAGCCTTGGATAAGTGTAAGCATCAAATTGAATGCAGATGGGTTTGTGGACTTTGCAAATGGCTTGCTTAAGAATGTCTACGCCATACACCAAATCATGCATCCATCATGGTAAAACTTCAGTGTTTGTCAGCAGGTCTGAATTATAATAAAAATACCTAATTTGTACAGAGTATTTTGCATGAATCTCTGAAGTGCTTTGCTGTAAAGGCTGGCATTGTTACTTCTGTCTTACATCTAGAAAAACCATGACATGGAAAGCTCTGGTGATAAAACAGGTCAGATGGGAGCTGGGGAGAAAACAACCTGCTTCTGAGGCAGCTTTGTTCCTGTGCCTGGGCAAGGGTGAAGGTGCTCAGTTTCCCAAGGAGCATCGTGGCATGGAGGCTTCCTTATGGAGCTTCTTGCTACAGTAGCTGGTAGTAGAAAGTAAGCTGTTGGACAGAGGCAGTGAGATCTGCTCAGGGACTCTCCTCAACTTGGGAATTGGTGCAGGGTCCTTCCCCACTGCTCTCCCTCTGAAGGTGGGTGTGGAAGCACTGCCTGGCATTCTGGCATGCTTGGAGACTACCTGGAGCTGCTGCTTCATGCTCTGTGCATTGGCCATTCCTGGGTTCACTGAGTTATGGGTCTGCAAGTGAAGGCTGGGGGGTCTAAAGGCATGGCAACGCCTGGACCTCCGCCTGGCACAGGCAGCATTCCCAGCCTTGCGACGAGAGAAATGGGCTGGGATGGAGACAACTTTTCAGTGTAAGTCTGGTTCGCTGACTTGTGCCGTGCCGAGGTTTCATTTCTCACCTCAAGATTAAATCTGAGATTTAATCTTTGGTTTTGCAGTGACTTAGTCTTCCCAGTGTTTTTGGCAAAATGGTTAGCTTTGATGTTGGTCTTAGCCAGACGCTCTCATGAGATGAAATGCTGCCCATCCCAAACTTCCCCTGTGGTTCCATTTAGCAAAGGAATTTTTGAGTAGGGTCTTTGAGTTGCCACTTTCAAGTGGTGAGTGTAACCCTGAATTTATAAAGCCTCTAAGTCACCGTCAGTCACGTGTTCTTTTAGTACGTGACTGCTTTTTCCCAGACTGGAGAAACAAAATGGGGGGAGGATGGAGTCAGCCTTTGAAATATCTATAAATGGGCCGTGGCCATCTCCAGCTGAGATTGGGATGAGGGTGTCAGCTGTAGAGAGTTAGGTTTGGACTAAACTTTACCGAGGGATGCTGCTTTGAGACTAAAGCTTGCAAAGATGTATTCTTTCTGCAGTCTTGTTTTCAAAGGTATTGGGCAACACAGCAAGAGGAAGGCATTTTCACAAGGCTCCAATCCATCTGAACAGCAGCAAAATTGGTCTATCTGGGGCTTTAATTTGGCTTGTGAAGAAAGGGATGTGCTCCAGTAGCTGGGGTTGAATGTAGAAGCATATGAAACTTAGAGTTGCAGCTCTGAAGATTTAGGGTAAGAGCTTTGATGCGTTTCTAAAATGTGTTATTTTTAAGCATCAATAGCAAGAAATGATCTGAGCAAAAGGAACTTCTTGATATATAGGTGGTATAGACTGCATAGATAGGAAACATTATATGAAAGGAGAGGGGAGGGGAAAAAAAAAAAAGGTGAAAAAGGAAATGGTAGGAAACCAGTATAGTAGCACTTGGTGAGCAGTTGTTCAGTAATTTAGGAAAGGTTGTACCTGTTCTAACTCAGTGTTGAAATAAAAATCATGGGGTAAGCTCTGAGTTGTAATGTTCCACTGTGGTTAGTAGCAAAGTTTATTCCAACAAGCTAATGTTTTGGTTTGTTTTTTTTTTTTTTAAAGATATCTTTGGTCTCCTAAAGTCAAACTCATGGCTAGTATAAAGTTTTATGGCTGTCTGAGGTACCAATTTTCATTTTCAGTATATTTCCATGCTGTGTAGTTTTTATGGCTACACTAGAATTACTGATGTTTGTGCATACTTACCAAGTTATTTAAATATCCTGGTGACTCTCAGCCCAAAACACACACACATGCTCTCCTGGGAAGTGCCTGCTACTTGCACACAGTTAACTCATGTGGTATATACATAGAAGAACAGATTTTAAGTACGAGCTAAGAACAGAGGCCTTATGCTGAATGATTAAGATAAATTATGAAAGTTATGTTATTTCTTAGCCTACGTACAGGAAACCCTGAAGTTAGTGAACCTCAGGAAAGATCAACAAACGCAAGATGCTTTTTGTAATTTTCTTTGTGCATTGTTTTCAGTGTTTTGTTTCCTTATTTCTTCTGGGTTTGGTTTTTTGCTTTGCATCCTCACTCTCTATTATAGCTCCAGGCCACCACTTGAAAGGCAATGGGAGAAGAGAAAAGCTTGGGACACCTCCTTCATCTTTATCTTATGATGAAGATAAAGGACATGATGAAGATAAAGGTTCCTTGACCTCTGTTGGGATGCAGAAGAGTAAAAGTAAAAAGAAATGCTTAAATGTGTTGTGTTTTTAAAGTTTCATTTAAAATAAATGACCACTAGCTCTTTGTGTAATTGGTGAACTGGAGATCTCTTATATGACTTAGGTAGATATTAACTAATGTTGGAATTTTTCTGTCAAATAGATTGTAACAGTGAATGTGACATGGGAATCTGTGTCCCTTTATTTAATCATCATATTACACCCCCCCCCATCTGTCTAGCAATGCTATTTAAAAAGCAGGATAAATTTTCATGCTCATTTTCATGAAAAAGTTGGTTCCCTGTACAAATATCTGAATCTGGTCCTTTCCACATAAACACAATTATTAATATCTCAAGGGAAGGAATGAGCTGATGTCTAATGACCTTTCAATGCTGCTGGGAACATAGTTCGTATTTTTAATTTTCTATGATATCAGCACCGCTTATGGGGGCTGGCAGTGACTGATACCTGCCACGTACTGTGGGTGAGCCCAGGAACGCTTCAGAGACCAGACAGGATTTTTAGAACAGCCCTAAGAGTTTTGACTCCTGGGCACTAAGGAAAAAAATGTGCTTTATGAAGTAAGCCCATCCACAGTGCTTGTTTCCCAGGCTGCCTCATTTATTCAATAATTTGAGACAGTGTTGGATTAAATTTCATCTTCCAAGCCCTGTCTGCTGAAGCTGCTCGCCAGCACTGTCATTTATCAAGGGTGCTACATGCTGTCCTCGTTTTGATTGCTGCTTCTCTGGAAACCACTGACCGAGGATGAGAGCAGAAAGAAGGAGGGGAGAAAGAAAGAAAAATTCAGCATTTTTTCTTGGAGGCAGAGAGTCCCTGGCTAATCTGCTGAGCCCTTCTGTCCCCAGAAGCTGACCCCTAACCCGGTGTCCTGTCAAAAGTGAGTTCTTTCCTAATGAAATACTGAGGGAGGAGAAAACTTGCTCAGGGAGAACAAGAAGCCTTTCTGTGGTTGTCTATGCTGGACCTGCTCTCCATTTCTGATGGTTTTTTTTGTTTTGGATGCCTCTCCAAACAATCATTTAAGATAAACAACATGAGCAGGAAAGCATAGCCAAGTGGCTGAAATTACTGAACCTTTGAAGACTAAACACATGCAGGATCAATCTCCCTGTAGCTGTAGCCTTTCCTACTGAAACTGGATCGTTTCTTGCTGCTACAGTAAAATTTTCTGGAAATCCCACAAGGCCTCCCTGAAAGACTGGTAATCCCTTACCTGCAGCAAACTAATGTGTTTTCCCTCAACCAAACTTTCAAGCCTTCCTTGTTGGGCTGCATTTCTTTTTCTTTCCAGGTTAGGAAAGGGTATGGATTTGCCTAACAACTCACGGGGTCATCCAGAAGTTGTTAAAGCTACTGATGTCTTTTGAAAGCCTTGTTTTCTGAAGCAGCCACGGTTTTTGCACAGCTCTGCTGCTGCTACCAGTGACTCTAGTAATTGCACAAGGAATCTTCCTGTGGTGACCTTTATCTGCGCTTGCCCAGATAATTTTCAAATTCATAGAGACTCTTTTTAGCCAGGTCACATATGTATGTTTGCCAGCCTCTGTGTACCTGGTTTGGGAAGGGTTGCTGCTGTGGCACGTGTGTAGGTACAGTAATGGCATGGGAAGAGCTGAGCTTTTATTTCCAGTGTTAGCTTTGTACAGAGGCTTCACCGCCGCGCTCCGCAGTGGCTGCTGAGATACTGTGCATTGATACTCATAAATCAACGTGGCACTAATGACTGAAACTGAGCTGAACTGGATGCTACTACCACCTGGTGAGATAGGAGGTCTAGCAGGGAAAAATGGGAAATAGAAGCAGTGGGTGTCTCAACTCTGCACAGCCACCGGTGTGCAGCCATGAGCAACCTGCTTCAAATCCCTCTGTTCTGCTTCTGGTCCTGGGGTATTGAGGTGGAAGGTGCCACCAGTATGCAAAATAATTGTGATTGCAGCTTCAGTCAGCAAAGTCCTTAGCTGCTTTTTACCAGGAATCCTGTGATACCACTGTTTCTATCTTCGTTTCCTTTTCTGAGCCATTCTGAGATGCAGCAAAGCTCCACAACAGTAAATACACAGTGAATAATAAAAAGCATATTTGTCTGTTAAATGAACCTACATGTATTCGTCCATTCTGATTCTGCAATTGGTGAAGAATCCCTGCTGTATTAGGAGTTGTTGCAGCATGTGTGTGTTTGTGTGTGCTTTTGGCCATCCGCAAACCTTGTTTTATTCAGATGAACTGCAGTTTTCTTACTCTCAGCACTATTCATCAGTACTGTGCCTGAGACTGACCCTCTGCAACAGCTAAAAGATTTCAACCAGCTGTGCCCCATATACTGGTCGGATAGGTGTCGATCTGACCCTTCTCCCTAGAGTTGCTTTGCCTTTGCTCAGGAGATACTGTCGTATTCACTGAGTGCAGCCTCTGCCTCTCGAGGCAGTTCTTCCTCCATTAACTTCTGTCTGTGGTGTTTCCACATTTCCTCCCTGAGCAAGCTCACCCCTCAGCCTTTACAGCAAGTTTTTTTCTGGATTCTAAATCCTGGGTGTCTCCTCCTCAGTCTTAATCGCTGCAGAACATATGTATAAATTTTGAGATTTGGTCACTTTGTGCATAGGCAAAGAGGGGTCTGTTCCAGGTGTCATCTGCTGTCTAGAAAGCCCTGTCTAAATAGATCAAAGGAAGCGTTGCGATGTTAAGACTTGGCCACAGTCCCAATCCCTTATGGTCTTCAAGTCCATCCTCCTGGAGCAGCTGCTTGTGGAGCTTCCACCAGGTGCCTACAAGGATTTGACACAATGCCACTTGGCTCTCAGCCCCCAGCATTATAGGCTAGAGAAAGCAGCAGGGGCTTATTCCTGCTAGAGCAGACACTTTCCAGGTACTCTTTCCTTGATCCTTCTGTCTGTCTTTTTTATCCCAAAGAGCAGGAAAATCAGGATAGAATTAAAATGGGATTTGCTTGCTGCAAAATCCTTAGCAGCTGTCTCCTCAAAGACTGCATGGTTTAGCAACCCTCCTATGAGGGTCTAAGAGGTCAGTGGTGAAGGGCAATGGTTGGTTTTTCACGAGATAAGGACTCATCATATCCCTTTTTCTTTACGCTGGCAAGTTCCATGCGGGAATCCTAGGTAGGTTAAAAAAGAACCATGTTAAGCATTTCTGTTCTTCCTAAGTTTGCGATAAAGGAGAGAAATTCCTTATCAGTTATCCTTCTCTTGGAAGCTAAGGATAGCAGATGGAGTATGAAGACTCAGGGATCACACTGGATCAGGTCAAATATCTGTCTAGCCCCAGTTCTTGTCTCTGACAGTGGCTGGGAGCTGATGCCTATGGAAAAGTGTGAGTAAAAAGGTCAGTGTGTAGTAATATTTCTGACTACTCTGCTAGCTTGTATCTGGCAAGCTGTGTCTCTAGCATATCCTTAGCTGTGAGTTGATTTCTTTCTACTTTGTAGCCATCAGTGTATTTTTCTGTGTCTTGGTCCAACTCTTTTTGAATCTCTGAAAAATTTAGTCAAGTGCAACATCCTTGGCATGGTGTTACAGTGCAACATTCGTGGCAAGCTGTTACACGACTTAACTATACATTGTATGAAAGAGCAGTTTTCTGCCACAGACTCTGATCTTGGTCAAGGCATTTAGTTTCCCTGTATATAAAACAGGGATTACATGTTTCTGTTTCACAGGGAATTGAGAGCATAATATTAATAGGTTGTTCAGATACTAGGGCTCCGAGACTCAAAGAAACAAAGATAAAAAATTAAGCAATTTGTTCTTAATCCGCTTCCTTTCCGACTTCCAACGGACAAAACCATAAAACCATGCTGCCTTTCTTTTAATTCTTTGTAATTGAGTTTCCCTTTATCACAGAGAAAATAAAAAAAGCATAGGCAGATGTCTGTTGTCTTTATCATAGCTAATATTTCACAGTATCGTAGAATCTTTGTGTTGGAGGGACCTTTAAAGGTCATCTAGTCCAATTCCCATTTGTTCTGGACTGTCTCTTAACGTGGGTTTTCCAGTGTTTGAGATACAGGATGCTATTGTACCTTTCATGGGATATCATTAATAAAAACTGCAGTGGAATACTAAATGTCAGCTTTGTGAGCAGGGTGCCCGACGGCTGCTAACTAACCCAGCAGACAATACTTCAGTTGAGGTCATCTTCAAGTGATGTAAGCTCTTAGCTTGGAGTCAATGAGTGCTGAGACTCTTGAATGAAAAGCACAGGCCACCTGAGAGTTCCCGGGTTCAGCAAGAATACACAGTCCTCGTCATATTCAAACAGGAGACTCCTCCATAACAGAGTTTTTAAAAAAAAAAAAGTAGTCTGGTGCTTCACTGATTAAAGAGTCTGAACGTCTCTCCTTCCCGTGGCTGGCTCAGGCTGTAATGCTTATCTCCAGAAAGAAGAAAAGAAAGGAGAGAAATAAATGCCATCTTGGTGTCGGGTCTGTCCTGGTTGATGGAACATTATTCAGGGTGGGTGACACTCAGTGAAATGGTTCCAAAATGATTGAGTGCGTTCCTGTATTTCAATGGGTTTTCAATTAGTTAAAAAAAAAAAAATCTACAAGTATTTGTACAGTGAAACATGAAGTTGTTGCTCTGTCTGCTCTGTTCATGCAGAGTAGAAACTCCGAAAGGGCTGATTTATCCATGCCTTCCGTTTTCCTCATTTAAAAATGAGAAGGCATTCCTCTACCTTTTCATTTGTAACTTCATGGCACTCTGTGTTTGTGGCAGAAATTAGATCATCTAAGTGTTTCATAGTCAATCAGTGACTGTAAATCCCTTGCGTTCTTCATGAGCAATTTATAGAGGACTGAGAGTTCACCACCTGAGCTGCCAGGTAGGGCTTCAGCCTGGCCCAGAGGCTCAGTGGCCACAATGTGAGGTTAAAACTGGTTAGAACCACCGTACTTGCTATCATCTAATGTTTCAGATTGCAGGAAGGTGTTAGCTCTTTAGTGGAAATGGGTGGCTGATGAAAGCAGTTTCCAAACAGAAGCGAATGCCCGCAGACTGTGAAATCTGAAATGGAGAGCTCTGATATCGCAGGTGATGGACCAGTTCTGGTCAGGGCCAGGAGCTGCATTGATGGGAGACAACAGGCTACAAGTGATAGTAACGCTTCATTTTAGCTCTATGTTTATTTAGCCCAATCTACTGCAATAACAGGAGGTGAAGGTTTCACCCTGGCTGCTCTTGTTCCTGTTTGAGATGAAGATTTGGGAACGTGGCTATAAAGGTGATATGAATTGTTTATGCTTGCCTGTGTTGCTATTAGTGCCTATAATTCCATTATACGAAGCCCTTGTTATTGCTTTAGTTTTGATCATTTGAACAACTGACAATTCATTTAAAATGAGGAGTAGTCTCTGCTTCTTCCCAGACCTGCCATTGGAAAGTGTTGGAAAAAGCAAATTACACCCTCAAGCCCCAAACAACCTCAAACTCATCTCTTTCTGGAAAAAGATTCAGGGGAAATTAATACCTATATATTGGTGTACCAGCAAGCATCAGCTTTGGATCCAGCCACACAGATGGATTTGGTTGCTTTGTGTTCTTCCCCTGTTACCAGTTACACCCTATGAATTTCCAAGTGAAGCCCAGTTATGATCATCCGCACACAAAACCCCATAACCCTTAGTTATTAATTCCCTCTTCCCACTGACCTGTCTCTCCATAAATCTTAGGCCTGGAATCTTTCTTCCTTTCTTCTCCCCCTACTC
>NW_010558316.1:259564-289297 GCF_000687285.1 Phaethon lepturus | reverse complement strand
TCCCTCTCTCTCTCTTTTAAATTAAACACATTCCAGAGAGAGGCCAGGAGCTGTCAGGAAGCTCCGCATTGATGCAGCTTCGTTTGGGATGTGCAGGCTGATGAGACGCCTGCCTGTGCTTCTCCAGCCTGCAGCAACGAGTAAGGGAGACATCAACCTGCGGCATCTAGCGCTCCCCATTCTGCTCCAGAACCGCTTTTTGTATGCCTAATTCATTAGCAGAAAGTCAGTAAGTATTTGAGGGTCCACGTAGACAACAGTCAAGAATAGGATTGCTGGAGACCCAAGCGACAAATGTGTCAGTAGGCTTCAGAGTGGTCCCTGGGCTGTGATCAGGCAACTTGCCTTTGCCATGCTTGCTGTTGCGGCAGTGGTATTTCTCTAGACAGATATTAAGTTGAATTATTTTCTGGTTCACACAAAACTAAAGGGGGTCGATTTTACATGGAGTGAAATATCTGAAACTGTATATAGCTGAGGCTTTTTCTGTGCTGAGGACAGCAGAGCCCTTATTTCTGTTGTCTGTGTGCCCATCATCCAGCTCCGTGTGGGGCTCACCTTGGTCAGAATAGTGCGGTATTGGTGTCTAAAGTTTAACTTGTCATCCTCTATAACGTGAGGACCTTTTCTTCAGAACCAGTGCTTATCCAGGCATTCTTCATCCTATGAAGATGCAGTTGGTCTAACTTGCGATTCTTGCTCATTTTGAAAGTCATTCTCTTTTTTAAATGGGAGAAGTTGCCTGAATAATCTGCATTTTTGTCTCAGATTATGTTAGGGGTTCTTTCTTACTGTATTGTTTTGTTCAATGCAAACGTTAATATTTGCTTGTTACCATGTTATTAATTATTCTATTTGTATAGGTTTTCCAGTTTGTATTACAGTTTGTATTTGTTAAAATACAGAGCAGAACCTGAATTGAGGTGGAGCCCTGTGGAGCCTCATTCAGTACGTCCGTTCACTTTGACAGGGAAACTTTGATAGCTGCTGCATGATTCTGTGATCGGTTTGCCAATGTCCCCCGTGGCAGACTCGTGCAGACCCTGCATCCTTAGTCATCTTACAAAAATGTCATTAAAAAATTAGGACTAAAGCCATACCAAAATCAAGATATGTGCAAACTACTATTTTGACTCTGTCCTCAAGGGGCCTGGTATTTCATCATAGAAGGAAATTAGATTAGTTTGATATGATTTGTTCTCAACAGATGTATGTTGGCTGTTAAGTGATTTGATTCTTATCTTCCAGGTGCTTATAAATAGTCTGATTATTTACTGCTGCATTTTTCTTGGTATTGATATCAAAATGGCTGGCTTCTGTTTTCCCTTTTTAAAGATAAGCATCACAGTTCCCCTCTGCCCAGACTCCTCGTCTCAGTTGTCCTCCAAAAAGTCTTGAACATGTTCGCCTGTGGCTCTCCAGAAGACTCTCTAAGTGTTCTCAAGATACTGTGGCTCAGGTAATCAGAAACTTAGAAATCGCCTTGATAAGTGAATAATTAACAAGATTTTGTCCTTTGGGTGATATGTTTGAGCGACACATGGTAAAGCCTCTCTGAAAATAGGGAAACCTTTTCATTTTTTAACTTACAGCACTACCTTGATCATCCCCAGACACCAAGCCTCCCAGCTGGGTGAGTCTGTACCGATGTGTGTGGTTTTTTTCTCCCAGAAGAAAGTATAAAAGACCCTGAGAAGCTGGAAAAAGGATCTTAAGGACACTGATTGAAGTGGACACTGATTGAAGTGGACACTGACTGAAGTCAGCCCAAGTATGGCGAGAGAAAGCCCTGGGGTTATAGGTAGTGGAGGCCCAGCTAAGGAATAATGTAGTGAACCAGTGGATATCCTATCTATTAATTTTGCACTTTGTGTTTAGGTTTACTGGATTCTTTTTACTGTAGCACTTTAATACAGTAACTGGTGTAAAACATTTTAACTTTCTCAAGAAGTCCAAATACTTTTAACAGATGACTTGATCTTTCGTGCCAATGAGCGTATGCTTTAGTCTCTGTGCAATTTCCCTTTGAAAGAGTGCCCAGTCCTGCATGATAACAGCTGAAGGCACAAAGTAATTTGATCAAAATTTTCAGACATCTTGAGGGATCTAAGGTTTGTCCTACCAAGAAGGACCACTTTTCACCTTTCCCTCACTTCCACCTCTTCAAAATCTGTAAGGAAGAATGGAGAAAAAAAAACCCCAACCAAAACCCAACCTTTAATTTATATTTAGAAGCTGACTTTTCTCTTTGAATCCCTTTCTGACTCAGCCAGACTCGGAGCCCAGGCTGACAGCTGTGAGTTTGTACCATCGATTTCCATGTAAATGTTCCTCAGATAATTACCTGAGGGACTACGTTTCAAACCGCAATGTGTGGCCCACAGCCAAGGCTATAGAGATCTGGCGTTGTGTGGGAAGAAGGGTCAGTGCAAATCAAATACAAGCCCCATTCCCACATGAAAAGGAAATAAAACCTCCACGTGCAGGCATGTGGAGAAGCTTCACGTTAGTCCCTCAACTATACATAACCAAGCGGGAAAAATAATGCTGGCAAGAAAATGCAACTATGTTTATTAGCCACTGGGTGCCCAGCAGGTCTCAAACTCTTTTGTATTGCATTTTTCATTAATGCTGCATTGGAAACCTAGCTGCCTGTTAGTTTTAAGAGCTGAAAATCTTTTATGTGCTGGAGGTATGAATAAAAAGTTGGTAGCAATGAACATAAAAAGCAAAGGTTGACATATATCATGCATGGCCGTGAGCTCCTTGGGTGGAAATCTGAAAGCTGGAGTTACGATATGTTCCCCACACATTCAATGCAGAAAAATAGGTTTCTCCAGAGTGTATGAACTAGCTTGGAGGTCTGTCACAGAGTGACGTGAGTCACTTGCTCTTTGCCTCTCAGCACAAAGACAGGCGGCTGCTGCTTCTTGTGAAGAAGGGTGACTAGCTTGGACTTAAATGTCTAACTTCCAGGTGCCTGAATTAGGGCAGGTACATCCTACACTTGCAATGCCGGCAGGGATTGATGTCTTGCAATAGCAGGGCTTCACAGGCGATGTGGGTGTCGGTATATGCCATCGTGTCCTGCCAGGCTGGTAAAATCAAACCTGTCAGGAATGGCTCTAGAGGCCCTGGGTTGCTGGGCATGTTCTCCTTGTCCGGGATGTAAAAACCATCATCTGGTTTCTCTTCTGCCAACAGGACCAAAGGGGTAAACCCAGTTTTCATGGCCAAATTGTTTCAGTAGCTTGTTCAACAACAACGTGGTCCCAGCTGTAAGTTTCCTCAGCGTCACTCCTCTGTCACTGTTGATTTTTCATGTGTGTGGAACGGCTCTTTGCTACAATGGGGACCTGCAAGTGTGGTCAGCTTGTGTTCAGTGGGCTGGAGGAGAAGAAAACCTCAAGAAGCATGATGTTACCTTGACTTAGCTCTGAGGTTTACTCGCCATATACTATCACTTGTTCCATCCAGGAAAGTTACAGACCCCAGACTTGGTGGGACGTCCTGCAAGTCAGCTGTGAATCCGCTCAGGGAGCGGAAGGCAGAAATTCTTCCCATATAAAAGTTCTAGGCAGTGTAATCTAAATAGCTATATTTAGGCATTTAAACCACAACTAACTGAGTGCCCCCAGTGTAACGGAGCAAAAGGAGTGTGAGGAAGTAGTAAAGTATTTGTCGCACATAAAGACTAAATATTCATTATCAGCAATCTCTTTGGCGGGCTTCCTCTGTTGTTTCTTTCCCTCTGGAGATTTGGCAATTGGATTGATTTTCTGCCTGACTCACTGTCGTAGATTGAGATACTGAGAATTGCTGACAGTATTAATAAAATTAGCGTTAGGGAGGATGTTTGAACATTTGCCTTTGACGTTTTTAAGGGAGAGAGCTGACATTTAGTCTAAATTAAAAAGTTACTGAATTGCCTTCCCCCCCGCCCCACCCAAAGTCTTGATAGTTTTCATATGAAAACTTAGTCTGGAATTAAAATTTTGTATTGCAAGTTTTGGTCTTTCTCTTTGCTGAGAACCTCTGGTTAGTTAAGAAAGCACTAGATATTTCACAAAGAGTTCTTGGGAGGAATCTTTTCACAAAACTGCAAAATAAATGTAATACAAGTGTCTGTAGCAGTACTGTTTTATGATAGTGAGGATTATTTTTTTTCTGTCTTAGGTGACTTAGAGGTCAAACTGAAAGAACGGTCTTAATGTCAAAATCTAGGGACAGACAAAGATCTAGTTTTTATTTTTCAAGGATGGTTTGCATCATTACTTTTAAATGCAGTTGCCTGGTCTCTAGGTTATGCAATTAACTTTTACTCATTGTGGGAAATGACTGAATTCAGAAGACCTTTGTTTCACGTCATAGCTGCTCTTTGTCTGTGCGTCCTGCACTCCGTTTCCGTGTGGTATGGTTTATCCCCAGGTAAAAGCAGCAGGCTTAACTTGGGTTTTGCTCTGGTCGGCAGGAAGATACCTTTCCAATAGTCGTATTGTAAGCAATTTTCAGTAGCCCTTAAAGTTTTCATTTGTTGCTTTGACATCTTTGCCTGACGAGTGTAGCTGCATAATGTTGCCGCAAGCCGCCTTTAACACTCCCTTTCCGTAACCCTTGCAGCAAGCGTTGGAGCTGCTGCTGCCGGTCAGCGTCCACATAAAATGTGAAAGCATTTGAAACATTCTCCAGGTGTTAAAGCTAGTTTGAAAGTTACATCTTTTCAAGGGACAGGGCAAACGACTGCAGTTTAAGGAAGTCCGGCTCCGCTACAGAGCAAGTGTGCTGCAGAAGTCACCTCCCTGTCCTGCCAGCCTGTTCCCTTGACTGGTGGGAATACAAGCTTTTCGGCTTGGAACTGGCATTGCTTCACGCATGTATCATTTTGAGACGATGTATGCAGGTTATGTGCTGTTACTAGGAGAACTAGTTACTCTTCTGTGGATTTTTATGTAGGGAAATCGCTGGCTGTGCGCGAGCAGCAAGCCCGTGCCAGTTGTAGCTGTACATGTATGCGGTTGAATTCCTGCTACCTTTAACGAAGGGTGAGTGCTAGAACCTAAAGGACTTTCCCTGGTCCCGTACAGACAGCATTGCTTGTTCTGTCCGACAAAAGGTTATTATTCTCTTATTCAATTTTTCCCTTTCTCTGACTACAAAAAATATAAATTATTTTAGTGCAGAATTTTTGGAAGGTTTTCTCCCCCTCCCCATTTCCTGAAAAGCTTGCATACAGAGTGAGACGCTCATAAGCTTTTCCGAGATAAGAATTTAATTTATTTACGCTTCATTGTTCCAGGCATGGCTACAGACTGGTTTGGAAATTTGCTGTTCCAACTTTAACAGGTCACCGCGTGGAAAGGAGCAGCTGGATTTTCCTCCAGAGCAGCCGTCAGCTGTTGGAAATCTCTTGATACTTCCCTGGCTTCTCCAGATTCAGCATTAACTTCTCCTTCCTGTAACAGGAATTGTGCTACGTGCTGTAGACTCTCTAGCTAGCAAAAGGAGGAAAGCATAGGAAAGGAATAACAGCATCAATAGCAGTTTCTGGTGGGGCTGGCAGAGGCCACACCATTGCTCTCCTTTTCACCTTCGTAAGGACAAAGGGTAAGAGGAAAACATCTCTAACTCCAATGTGTCACAGTGTTTCTGAGGTAACTTCTATGGCTCAAGCAAGTAAGCGATGAGTGCAAAGTCAATAAATACAAACTCTTCTGCATGCTATTACATTGCTTTTCCTTCTCACCTCTTCCCCTCTCAAAAAGAGCCTCCTCCATTACGTAGTCCAATATTCCAGTCAGATAGCTGAAGGCAGCAGCCACGTTTCTCATCCCACACCGACTCCATGGCAGCTTAATTCTGTTGGCTTCGATGAAGTTAGTCCCGATTTACGCAGTTAGAATGACCCATATGTTAAATCTGTATGATGACGTATGTAGGGTATGTAATATAGCCAAGTAAATTTGCCATGAGAACAGTGTTTCAGCTTCACTGTCTTTAGAATACAATGGTGAAAACATCATCTTGCATGAAGTAGTACTTAATTAACGCAAGCCATGAGAGAGAAATTCAAGCAACTTGCTGCTTTGATCTGGATGTTTTACTGAGAACTAAGTCAGAGTGATGTAACTGGTGACTTGCTGCAGAAGTTGAGCTGTTGCTTGCTTCTCTTCTAGGCTCGATGGTCCTTACTGAGATTTGTCCTTCAACACCAGCTAAAAGAAATTGAAAACAGGTTTTCTGCTTGATCCTTCACATTCTTTTTATCAGAACCCTTATCAGAGTGCTGCTTGCTATGAACTTCACGCTGTAATTTGTTGGTCTTGAACTCTCAAAAGGCTGTGGGCAAAGCTGTGATACAGCAACTGCAAAATGCAGGAGTGTCCCCAGGCAACGAGTGCTGTAGGCTACTGTCAGCTTACAGTTTTAAAACTTTGTAGTGGTCTGATGGACGTTTTCCATATAGTCACAATCAGTATAATTTTTTCATATAACTAGAACCTGTGCGAAGAGAATAAAGTGAGAAAGGGAAAGAAAAAGGGAAAAAACCCATATAGTTATCACTGCTGGTGAGCAGAACTTGCCATTTATGACCTGTGAAAAACACAGGGAAATAACTGAAAACCAAGAGGGAAGAGTTACTAGCCATGACATCATTAACTTAGTTAATATAAAACTTTATGTTTATACACTCGCAATGGGAGACTTCTCTGTTAAGTTGATGGTAAAAGAGGCTGGATTCCACCTTGGTGTAAATTGGCATGGTTCCACCTTGGATGTGTCAAAATATTCACTGGCTTTTTGTGTGGTTTTGTCCAGGCTAGGAGATCCTCAGTTCTGCAAAGTAAGCGTGACCTTTTCCTGTTAGCCTTTCAGGTTAAGATATGCGAGAGAGGATGTAAAATTTGTTGCTAGCCATATAGGTAGCAAGTAGCTTGAAGAAACTCAAGAGATGAAGTTTCCAGATTCTTTTGATGCATTGTTGACTGTTTTCAGGCAATTTGTCTCTTTCCTGTATTCTGAACTCTGAGCTCTTCATTAAAAGAGAAGAAAGAAAAAGCAGTTTCCTCTAGTTAAGGCACTTAATCATATTTCGAAGATCCACAGATGCAATCCCCTGAATGGCCTGTTGAATTTGAGACTTTTAGCTCTCCCCGGAGGATATTAAGGGATCATCGTTCACACATCTAGCTTCTGTAATGATGAATGGGATTATTAGAGAAAATCCCCTTGTGCATTGGTGAATCTAAAATCATGTGGTTCTTTTGCCTGTGCATTTAGACTCCAATTCACAAAATAAAACAGCTGGACTAGTATAGGCAAGGCCAAGTTATCTGGGGGAGGGGTACATTATATTTTGCTAGCAAAGCGGTCATAGCTTGGGCAGCATTTTGTGGTTTGTCCGAATCTGAGGTCATATTGCTTTATGTGAGGGAAGGTCATCTCAAAAAATGTTCTGAATACTGGTTGTTTTTAAAGTTTGTGTCAATGTTCTCATATGAGATCTGACTTTGTGGTACAACTTTCCTTCTGAAATTTTTGACAGTGTGCTCAGAACACCCCATATCCTGGCCAATGCTAAACATAATCGCTTGTTAATTGAAAAATGATGAGGGAATTTGGTAGCCCTCTATAGAATGAAATATTCCATGGACATCTGGTGTTAGATGCATGTATCCAAGGGGTGTGAAATAAGAAAGCAATTGTCTGTGTCCTCAGGGAACTGTAACCCTGTCAGTAATATTTTTTTGTTCAGGGAATGTAGCAGAGAAGGGTGCCTTCACTTTTGAAAAGTATGGACAACGTTAGTATTGAAGTAGAGGATTCTCCTACCTATGCTCTGAGTGAGCGAGAGTTGGGAACACGTCGTCTCTTGCAAAGGCTGATGTAAATGGAGCAATCCGAAGGTCCCATCCGAAGGTAAACAGGAGGTGGCTGGGCAGATATTTCAGCCATTGACTAACTGAAACATCAACCAAGCTTCAGAGATTTTAAAAAAAAAAAAGTAATTTACCCTCCTGTAAGCAGAATGAGAATTACATATGCATTCCCATCCCATGATTTTGAGTTAATCTTCTACTGGCTTGTGATTTCTGAGGAGCTATAGATTGAATCCAGGCACACTAAGTCTAATTTCTGAGTTGGGGGTACTTTTTGTTTGGATTTTTTAAAATATTTTTTTTCCTTTCAAATTCTTTCAATACCAAAGGACAAATGCATTCTGGGGCACTAATTTAAAATACTGCTACTAATAATAACAGCCTAACGTGTGCTGTTTGCCAAAAGTTGAGAATCAGCAATGATGAAAGATGAAACTGCCCCAAGTTTCTTGGCAGAAGTGATGTAGGCAAATGTTTCAAAGGTCATTTCAATTTTGAAATTTGCTTCCTTGGAGATTGTGCTGTGGTAATGTTTGCCTTCTAGATGTTATCAGAGAAGCAGTGGAATTTCATAGTAACTGAAATTAAAGAATTTTAGGATGTAGAGTCTGGCCGTTAAAGATATCCCCTGTCCTGCTGTTCTCATTAGCCTTGCTAGGCTTACAGGCATTTGCTGATCAGTCCAGTTCTAGCATTTCTCAGTCAACATGTTACCTTGCAAACTCAAAATTATTTGGTTGTCCCCATCCACTGGTAACACCCTTGACTCTTGTCCTATTTGTCATCTGTTGGCCCTTCAATAAGCTTTTGTGTTATTTAAAAAAAAAAAAAAAGGCAACATAAACCCAACTTTGCTTGTATACTAATTGAGTTTGCAAGTTAAATAGTGCTCTGTTATTTAACAGCAATGCTTCAGTAGCACCGAGAGACCACTCAGGCCAGGGCCCTGTATGAGTGTTGAACAAACTCACAGATACAGCAGGACCTGCCAGGTGACAGCTTCTGCAGCCCCAAACATTCCTTTTTTTGCATGGGAATAATGGAGACCTCGAAGAAGTGCTGCATTAATAGTTTTGGCGAAATGTGTCTTATGTTAAGGAACAGTTACTAACAGCCGAAAGCTTTTCTCTCCCAGCCTTATTTTTTCTCCATATAGCAGGGATACCCAACTGGTGTTTTCTGAGATGAGCTGAGTATCTGCTTTGAGGTCTGCCTATTTTTACCGTGCTTCATTGGGTAGCCTCCTGCCAAAGGTGCTGGCTGCTGGCACTGTCTGCCACCTTCACTGATGGCATGGGAGCTGCTGTCCCTGCAGAGTGGAAGAGTGTGCTGCAATGTGGAACAAGGGATCTGTGATTTGATCAGAGCTGGTGTTGCTGTTCCAGACTTTGATTGCTCTGTTGTGGTTGGGACTGGAGAGGACTTGCTTGAACGCAGTGCTGGGTTTTGGAGAGCTTTCTTAACAGGAGATTGTGCACTGCCTGATTGCTTCCCCAGGTTGTGTGCAATGTATTTCTTTTTCATGTTGAAACCAGCTTGTAAAACCTTCGAGTCTGCTATAGCTGAAGGGTAGCAATGTAGGAAAACAAGTATCTTCTTTGAAGTTTTCTGTGCACCTTTTGATGCTGTCCTAATTTTAATGTTGCATAATACAGTTGCAGAGCATAAAACTCTTGCTGCCTTTGGTTATTACGAGAGATGAGTTCAGCAATTCCAACTTTATTCAGTATTTCCAGTCTTGAATTCCGACCTGTAGTTTACTGGGTGAGCAGGAAGGCTGTAATCCAAGCACTAGTGAGAAATTTATTTGTGCTTTTTCGTTAGCATGTGCAGCTATCGTGAATCTCACTGCCACTCTCAGGAACAGCATCATGAGAGCAGCTCTTGGTGTGTTGTGCTCTTGCAGTTGACTGCCTTTCCTTGGGGTATCTCGTACCTCCGTGAGGGGGAAGTGAAATCTCCTTTCATTGGAAAAAGAGGGCTTGTGCGAGAGCTTTAACTCAGGGAATGGCCTTTTTGTAAGACCACGAAAGGAGACTGCTGCAAGTTGACCTGTTCTCCTAGAAGTCCTCAAGTGGCTACACTGGTCTCCAAATCAGAAATGAAGTGCTTGTTTCTCTGAGCAGATGAAAATACTCCAGGGTATGGTCAGATTTCTAAGAAGTTTCAACACCTACTTACGGTGTTCCTTTCCTTATCTCCCTCCAGCAATCGGAGGTCATGTGGAACACCTTTTTTCATGGAGTTGAGCCGCAGATTGAAAAACCCACTGCAGTAGATTGTGAGCAGGTTTCTGTTTTGACTTTTCAATTTATATTGCTGAAGACAAATTTTATTAGTAAAATCTTGGGCAACTCAGCAGTGGATTTTTAGGCTCTGACTGGGTGCCTGGAGCTGCATTTCTTTGAACTGTCTTTTAGAGGAACTGCAGCTGTATAAATGGATGAAGACTGTGGAAAGAAACTATAAATTTGGCTTTATTAAGGTGGGTTTTTAAATCAAAGTGACTTTTTGAAGTATTTTAATGAACCTTAAAAACTATTTTCCAGTTCTTTCCAACAGCTATGTTACTTTTCAGCAATGAGGTGGGGGGGAATGTTATGGAGGGAACTGTGGCCATTGCATATATGGCAGTGGATGGGGCAGTGCCTTTTCCATGCGACTCTTTAACCTTGACTGGACAGACAGCTTAAAATGATTGGGGGCTAGCATGCCTCTGCTGCTACTAATTTTCATGGTCCAAAATGTAGCGAGGTTTTACAAGGGCTGGGCAGATACTACTGGTATGATGTTTGGGGTTGAGGAGTGAGGAATTTGTGGGCCTTTGGAGACATTTCCTGTTGCCCTGCAGTGTTTTTCAGTGGGAAGTGGTGGATTGTGCCTTACCAGGAATGTGACAAACTCGGTCAATATATTTTCTTCTTGCTAGAAGTTAATTGAAAACAATGATTTAGCACGTAAATGTGCTAGCATAGTTTGATAATGGTTTAGTGCCTTATATTCCCCTCATGTTCTTGTCACAGATGGTTTAGAGTCTCTTTGCTTAAGTACACGTGGCAGGTATCTGAAGTCCACAGGCCAGCTGGTATTTTGAGTTGGCTGTCCTGGGAGTTAAACGTGTGTTCAGTAAGCACCACTGAACTCTTGTTTCCTTAGCAGCTGGGAGCTAATGAAACTGTAGAAGAAGCTAGGGCTTTGCTTCAGAAAAGATGTGTCCATTCCAGCTTAAACGCAGCTTCATCTCTCCACGTCTCGATGACTCCAAAGTTGGCTTCAGTGAAAACCAAAGAGACTTAGACTGAAACAGGGCAGCCGAGAGAGTGGAGCAAGGGATAGGCGGAGGGGCATAGGTCGTCATCGGGAAGTCAAAGCTGAACCACTGGCAGTTCTGTCTTGCTTATTCTCTGCCATAAGAGCATGTCTTTGAGGACAACACTGGACAAGGTTCTTCACTGAAGCCCAAGGCCATAGCATGAAGGAAATCATTCAGAAAGCTTCTCAGTAGTAGTCCAAAGAGAGTGAAAATAGCTGTGATGGAAGCGGTTTTCCTCTCGGCACAGACACATGGGTATGTTCACATGTATATGCATCTGTGTAGATGAATGTGTAAAAGGAAAGGCGCTGGAGTACATCATCCAGAGGTGGTCTGAGCTAGGATTTCCATTCAGCACAGCCTGACGTGAAGAGGCTTTGTAGCAACCAGAGTGTTCTGTTTCAGGAGGCAAAGGTGTTCCAGATACACCGTACCATCATAGCAAAAATGCCTTTGTTTTTGGCACAAAGGTAACTACCCCTTTTTTTTATTCAAGTGTCACTTTTTACCCGCTTGCAGTTTCCTGCTTGTATGTTTTGGCTTTTGACCAGGACCTCGGGCTATGTGTGCTCATCTGGTTTTGATAAAGCATTGAACTTAGACAATACATCTTCTTGGACTTTTCTTCCTGTTAGATTCAAGTGTGATACAAAGCAACCAGTACTTGATCAGTAGCAGACACTGTTTTTATCAAGCATTGTTGGATGTTCATTAGCCATGAAAGGATTATAGAGAAAACTTGCCACGGCACAGACCAGTACAGATAGGTGCTTCCTCTTCTGAGCCCTTCTTTTAGCCATGAAAGTTCTAGGCTGTAAAGTATGATGCCCTTTTGAAGTCCATATTCATGTACTAGGCTGTAACATCTAAGTTATTTGGCTGGTGTTTATCTTGCTTCTTTTACGATCTTGTTAGTCTGCTAAGAAAGATAAAATGCTTGTGAGATATTGAACAGTGGCAGATGAATGGGAGTAGTAACCTCATTAAAAACCATCCCTTCATCTCGACATTGAGGTAGCATTTAATGAACGTGAGAATTTGCAGTGCAGTAATATATTGGGTAAAAAGCTGTGTAAAAATAGCATTTCTCATGGTTTGCCCAAGGAGCGTATATGACCTCTGTTACTACAGTGAGTCTGTCAGCCTCCATAATACACTTAATATCCATAATGTATGCAAGGAAAGGATGTAACACCCACATTTAGTAGACAGTAATCTAAAACATGAAGAAATGTATTCATCTCACTGAAGTTCATCTGTCTGTCTACCTGTGCATCTAGTGCTCATTTACACCAGTCATCTAGGTTCCCCCTTGGAGGAGGGGGAGGTGGAGTCGGGAGACGTGGAACAGGGGTATCTCCAGAGGGTTGAGCATCCCTGCCTGATTTGCATGCCTGGCTTGGACTACTGTGTATTTCCAGTGTCACTGCATGGTGCAGCACTGTGTTAGCGTTGCTGACTGAGCTTGGGTTGGCTGCTATGTCTGTGTATTAGCACCATCCTGCACAGAGAAATTGCCTTAAATCGGGGTAGCGGTGTCGTTCTGCCTGCCAGCACAGCACTGCATGTAGCCTAGTTGGCTGACGTGGACACAAGGAACTGCTGGTGGGGCTACCTGCTTGTTATCTCAGGATAACAGCCTGCCCATAGCCCTTCCTACCATGCTGTGTTTTCAGTGCTGTCGTACCGGTAGGCATACGGTGCCCAACTCACAGCACTTTTACAGCAGGAGTGGTTTGTATGTGGGAGCACGCAGGTGAAATGGGTGATGGGTGAAACTCCATGGAAGCTATCCAGTTAAGTTGTTTCTTGTGCTATTGGAAAGCCTGTGTTGCACAGGAAGATAAAAGATACTCAGACTTACAGACCACCATTGTTGGAGGTTTTAGGCTGACCTCAGGGTCTGACAGACATGTTTATCCAGCGTGAGAGAGGCTGGGAGGCACCGCGCAGACCTCTTTGTTCTCAGCTTTTTTATCTCTTTATGTCTCATCTCCCTTTCTTCATCTGGTGGACTGAGATGAAAGTTGCGTGCACCCCTCTGCAAGCTTCCTGATAGATCCAATTAAAATACCTCATTCTTGTAGCATATGTGAGGGTTGAGCCATTGAACCTATTCAGCTGGAGGGTTACAATCCTGGAGTTGTTTTCTGTCCTGGTTCTGGGATTACGGGTATTCAAAACTGAGATTGAGCACTTAAACTTTTATGGGAAAGGCTGGTAGAACTTAACATGCTATTTGGTTTTCAGCAAACGTTTGCTCAACGTGGAGTTGAATCTTGCAATCTTAAATACTATACTCCAGTGAACAAATGTGGTAGAATCCCATTTAATTTGTATGAGTTGCACCCCCTAAAATCCTTTAGGCTATTTGAACAGATTGCAAGCCAAAAACCAGAGCTTTTTTCCTAATTTTCCAGCTGTGCAAATCTATCTTTGGATGTTAAAAAGACTAGGACTTGTTATACATTTTCTGTCTCTTGTATCTTGACCAATTTGCTAGAATTATCAAAGATCTTGTTCTCAGAGTGTTCTAACAAGTGTTTTTTTAATCATATATTAATCCTCAAAGGCAAGAGAGAACCCTCAAAGTAAACGTTGACTACGGTTTTCTCAGTGACACTGAAACGCATGGTATACCCCCATGAGATCTGTCTCCACGTCCTGAGATTATAAGGCAGCTGACAATGTTCCGTTAATGATACACAGGATGAGGAGGGAATCCTGCTTATGCTCCCTGTTTTGATTGTTCCACTGATTATGATGAGATTTTGTTTTTGCTGGTACTGTATGTATATGGAACAAGGAGAAATATACAACAGAGGTTCCATTTTTTTTTTTGAAGCATCACTCATCTAAGCCATCTCTTGATGTTAAAAAATGAAGTTGCTTTTACAGAAACCATACAAAACTGTTGTCAAGACTTATATGAAATACTGTTGTGTCCTAATAATAACTTCTAGCTGAAAAATCTTGGCATCCTGCAGTTTAGGAAAGGGTTTTAAAATTCACCTTCAGTTTTTGGGCAACATGCAAAACATGTGGCTCTGTTTAGGAGCTATTTTCGTTAAAGCTTGACAATACAGGATGATAAAATACAGCTGCATTGTTTAAACTTTCAATTTAATTTCTGGTATGCGTCCAAGTTGTTTCATCAATATGGCGCCATTCATTTCAAAACAAAGCTCTTGGAAGGGTCTCCATTACCCCACCATTGATCAAGAGGGTGTTAAAATGTAGAGCCTAATTATGTTCCTGGCCTGTTTGGAATTCCAAAATTGGATTTTTATAACTGTCAAATTTGCAATCAGGGTAACTTTCCATGACAATTAGTCAGAATTATTAGAGCTTTTGTTGCCAGGGAGTTATAACTAATGGTGGTGGTTCACTTTTCAAGGCTCTGTAAGTGTCAAAGGCAACATATATCTTATGGAATAGCCATTTGACTACATTGTCTATACTTAACTGCACCCAAATGTCTACTACTGTTACAGTCATTTTTATCCATTCTCCAGGGCTGAGTTGTTGCCACAACCTCTATTGCAAGCTCTGCAGATATAATTAACTACTGGGTTCTGCCTTGTTGCAAAATGGGACTTGTGAAACTGTGACATGAGGAAGTTCATCCTTGAATGTTTCACTCAAGCTTAGCTTGGTAAGGGCTGGTACTCAAAAGGCTATTAACGCTGCTGATCTTGGTCAATTACTGCTTTAGATCTTTAAAATGAGGCAAACACAAATATCTATACAATGTGTCTGGATGAATGCTCTCTCTTCTCAGTCTGACTGATACCTCACAGTTAAAGCACCTACCTGTGTGTGTAATGTTGAGTATGTGCTGAACTTGAGGCGTTTGCCCAGTCAGGACTTCCTTCTTGGTATAACTTTGAAAAAGTAAAAAAAAAATAAAAAATTAAGCAACAAAAAAACGCTTTCCTTGCCTAGTGTGCAACATCTATTTGAGAGGCGTCTGTTCAAGATGGAGATGACCTTCTGTTGGCCTGCTGATGTCAACAGGTTTTTGTCATCAGCTTCAAGCTTTAGATCAAGTACTAACTATAAGACTGCTGTCTGATACTGGCAGACAATGATTGCGTGCTCATCTTCACATTTAGTTTAAATGAACTGCTTTCCAGTGGCAGTTAAAACTTACCCGCTTGCCATGCCTGCTGTTCCTCCCATCCCTGCGCCGCCCTTTCTGTTCTGCTGACTCAAGCATCTCCGCAGCCGCGTGATTTAAGGAATTGATCTCCCTGAAAAATAATGAATGAGTTTTTTTCAGATTGGGGCTTTTTTCAGCTCTTTCGTATCTGGTGTATTGTCCATCTGTGTGGTGCAGACGCACTCATTCTGAAAACAGAGGTGGCAACTTCTAAGCTTAACTGGTTTAAGTAGTAGTGCTGCCTGGTGTCAAACTAACACCTCTGTTTTTAACCAGGAAGCCAGAGACTGGCTTTTCCTTTTTAACACATATCTAGAACAGTTCTGTGTCCACTGACATGTGTTTACCTGAATTGTCAGGTGATCATTTTTGACAAAAAGATCTGGAATATAGCTTTATTGGTACAGGGTCCAAGTTGTTCAAACCCCTAGTCCTGCAGAAGGTTTGCTCTGGAAGAAAGAAGGATTGTAATCAATTTTGTTTAATTAAATCAACCTAAACTAATTGTCAGCTAATAAAATAGTGTTGGTCAGCTCATAAAACAGAAATGAAGATTAAAAGAGTAGTTGCCATGAACAGGTGGTAACTCTGTTTCCAAGTTAGACCACATTACTCTCTGGCACAGGATCTCTGAGAATACCTCATATTCTAGTTTTTTAAAAAAATGTTTATGAAACTTATAAAATATAAGGCTCATTTTATAACCAATTTTCTATCTCACCTGCCAAGAGCAGTGGGGGTTGAGCCAGCACAAGGCGGATGCAGAGTTTTAGGCAGTTGTCCAGAAATGGATTCCCTCTGCAGGGCTGTGGAATACATTTCTACCTTTTATTGGCCTTTCCTTTGCAATTCTTGTGATTTAGTTTTCTCTTTCTTGTTGTTGTTACAGAAAAGATCTTGTAAACTTTTTTTTTTTTTAATGTCATTGGTCTTG
Organism: Phaethon lepturus; assembly: GCF_000687285.1. Taxonomy (NCBI): domain Eukaryota; kingdom Metazoa; phylum Chordata; class Aves; order Phaethontiformes; family Phaethontidae; genus Phaethon; species Phaethon lepturus. The sequence continues at coordinate 273,011 of NW_010558316.1, read as the reverse complement.
ACCTGGCACTCTTGCGCAAAGGGAGAAGCTTCCTGTGCCGCACTGTGGATGTGGGCCAGCTCTAGGTGGATCTTGAGGTAGTAACAGGATCCCTCTGGATTTGGCCCTTAGTATTTCTGTTGACTCTGCAGTTCTTACAGAAGGCATAAAACATTTATCTAATTTTATCTGGAAAGGGCTAAACTGGAATCTTTATCTGCTCTTCAAAGTAGAAGCAGAGCTTGGTGGTTTGTAGTTGCTGTTAATGGTGGAATAATGAAAGAGAATTTATTGCATAGTGGTTATTATTCAGTTCATAGTGCAAAGCTATGTGGTTCTGACAATTTTGTTATCACTTGCGGTTATTTTGAATGCTCGGTAGTGATGCAAGGCTTTCAGCACCCAAGTGACTTCTTGTACTGCCTGTGATGTATCTAATACCAATTTTCTGTGACCACCCATTCCCAGAAGTCTCATGCAGGATGCATTTGGTTGCTCTTATGTTAAGTCCTCAAACCTGGTAAGGCACCGGAAGACTAAATGAATGGTCTCTTCCACATCAGTCCTCTTTCAGAAAGTACAATCACAAAACAGTGTGCAGCATTGATACAGCTCTTTGGGGTTCTGGCTGCAATGACAATCTCAGTTAAAAGGGGATGTTCCAGAAGAAGTCCCCACCTGAGAGTTTCAGCTGTCAGAGCACAAGACAAATGCTGTGTGGCCTTGTAGCCTCCAGCATCTTGTTTGGGGGCTTGACCTGGCTTTAATTTTCTGTCACATACTCCTTTGGGACCTCAGCTGGCCAGGCTTGGCCTTAGGGTTTGAAGAAGTGAAGCTCAGCTCTTGCTTCTCTGCCCTACTCTTGCATCTGATGTGCCCTTCCCTGACATGGAGGGCAGCTGTGGTCCAGGATAACTAATTTCTAGGCTCTTTGAGACTTGCCTGTGATGCTTTCTTTGGGCTAGTAGATAACCTGGATAACCGAGCTTTGCTTTGCCTTCTGTCAGAAGGTGAAGGATAGGAGTTCCCCTAGCTGGCTGTCCTGGGGAGGTGGGGAAGGTGCTGGAGCTGCCTCCCAATCCTCACTTGCAATCCTGTGTCTGCTGCAGTAAAGACAGGGAGCAGAGTGTTCTTGACTGGTCTGTGAAGCAGGGCATTGCCATGGCTTAAGACAGGTTTGTTACCTATAGCAAGAGGTACCAGAGTTAGAAACCTACCAGCGTTGGAAGGATCAGGAGCTGGAGTATCTGGAGAGAGGTTTCTGTGGGAGGCTGGGACTCCCCTGTTTGGCTCCTGCCAAGTTTGTTTGGGAGGTTGCAACTGCTGCTCACATAGAAGCAAAACTGGCCCAGGCCACACAACAGGAGAGTTGTGCTTATAAAGTACCGTGTTTTCTGTCTTGCACTTACAGCACTCCTCTGATCCAGCGGCGTTGCTGCCCTGGCTTAGGATATGTCCCAGATCCCCACTTGCTTGGTCTCTCCTCTGCAGCCAAAGATGAGGTTGCAGTACATGCTGACATAGCTTGGAGCCAGCTGGCACTGGTAAAGCTTATAGGAAAGGCTGCAGCATGGCCGTGACCTTCTCTTTACAGGATTTCCCAGTGGCAGGCATTGCCTTCTGGCTTCCACTGCTTGAGTTGTTGGGAGTAGAAGTGGTGTGAGTGGTGGAGCACACGCTGTGGTTCCTCGTCTGAGCAAAGCCATGGTGGGACTTTGAGAACATCCCTTGGGGTCTCTGATCTGATTTGCCATGTCCCTGCCGAACGACAATCACTTGAAACCCAGATCTTGGGTTAAACCAGCTGAAAAGATTCCTCACATTGGCAATCCTGTGAGGGGCTTGGGGGTAGGTCTCATTGAGACAGAATTTCTTTAAGAAAAACGGAATAAAATAGGGTTGGTGTCCATTCAGGGCAGTCTTCTGTTCATCCCCATGTCCTGTGCTTGCCCAACATTATGGAAGGAGCTGCTGGGAGTCACACCAGCAGCCAGGTCGCTCCATACTTCCCTCAAAGGGTAGCCTTAGGAGGAATGTTACACTGGTGACTGTGGGACCGGACTTGGCCTGTTGCTACTGCTTGTGTGCTCTAGAGCTTGAGGTGATACAGAAGAGCTGTAGGAATATTAAAGCATCAGCCTTCCAAAGGAACCCGTGTGGATTTTCGTGAGTGAGGGTCTTAAGGGACTCCAGGCCTTGTCCAGATTTGCACTGGTGTAACTGGACCAACATCTCCCGTTCCTCAAATGAAGATGAGTAGGAGGACAATAAGCAAGCCTGCTGCTCAGCTTTCAAGGCATATGTGCAAAAGCATCTAGGACCCCAAACTAACGAAAACCATATTCAAAGCAATTATCTGATCTTGTTTGTTTTTTTTAATGTGATGTTTCTAGACACTGGTACAACAAACACACTCTTGTAAAATCTTGTAACAGTTGTTTGTAGTTAGTATCTTCAAGTTTTTATGTGTGCGGATCATGACTAATATACTTCACTTCAGTGTGACCGTCATCCTTCAGTGCTGTGGGAAATTTTTGGTACTAAGGCAATTATTTCCTCAGCTTGGTTCTTTTTCCTTTTTTACCCTTCTATGCAAGAAAACACAGATACTGATTTGCTCATATATTGTGCTTTCCAGATGAAAGTGCTTTGTGGTTCACAGACTTAAATAATTAGGTCTTCGCAGACCTCAGACTGGTTTACCAAGGCAGTTGGAGTAGTCATCTCTGGTTTTACACTTGGAGATAGAAAAAAATCCCTAGAGGCAAGGTAAGCAGCCCAGCTCACAAGCGGGCCCTGGCGGAGCTGGGGGAAGACACCGTCTCTGAAGTTTACTCCAGTTTTCTAAATATTAGGTGATGCTGCTGTGCCCATGCTGCTAAAGGCCTTCCGCCCCCAACTTGATTCCTTCTCTTCTTGTTGTCACAAACTTGTTTTTTAGCATATGCACCAGCTGCTGGGAAGGTGCTGGGTGGTTCTTCCCTGGCTCAGCCAAAACCATGGCATCTGCTCTCCCTCATCGAACCTGGGACCATTTTTTCCCCAGAGCGTGCAATTGAGGCAATGACTGCTGTTATAAAAAAACCCAACCCCAAACCACCCCTGAGCCCATTTCACATTCATCCAGAATGGATTGCTGCAGCCTGTTTCATTCAGTAGGTTTTTCTGTGGTTGTATTTCTTGGAAGCATCATCTCCAATAGAGGCACGGGGCTCTTTTATAGGCTTATTTCAGCACTTTGAGAGCACGAGTGTGTGCGTCTGTGCATGCATGTCTTGCTGTGGGTGGGAAGGGGGGAAGTGCTGGCAAGACTGCAAACGAGCCGAGCGGGGAGAGCGAAGGCGCTTTCATTCCTTACCAAGTTTTGCTCCGCTTTTCTGAACCAATGCTGTGCAGGGCGAGGGTTTGACACGTTCCCAGTGATAATTGCCTTGTCTCCCCCCCGCAGGTTCATCTGGCCGCCAGCACGGTTACTTTTCCAACCAGGACCGTAAGTGGGCAACACGAACATCACGGAAAAGCAAAGCCTAAGGGCGAAGCGGGGTGCACTCCTGGGTGGGGGCCGTGGCAGCCGGGGATGACCTTCACTTGTGAGGGGCAGCGTACAGGAGGGGGGCTGCAAGTCTCTGCCTGCTCTTTGCTTTGGTTTCCCTCGCGTATCTGGAGGGCACAGAAGAGGGGAGCTGGAAATGCTCCGCTCCTCTCAGGTTCAGGGAATTGCCCGGGCAGCACGCAGCGAGCACCTGGGAAGGTTCACCCGTGCTTGCGCTTTTCTCGTTTTCCCTTGGGTCACCGCCCGAGAGGGGACACCAAGCTCCACGGACCCTGCGTCTGTCCCAGGGTGCCTGTTGCACTCTCCTCCCTGCAACTACAACTCACCCCTCTGTTTTCCCTGACCTGCTCATGCTCCTCATCCATCTTTGGGGGTGGTCTGTCACGAAGAGCCAGAAATGGGGTTGGCTTGATGAGGCGGGTGCTGCGGAGCGCTCATAGGGAAGCTGGCTGTGACCTTGTTTGCAATTGCGGGACCTCCCGTGAGGAGAGTGGTTCATCAACATTGGCATCCAGCAGCCTGGTGTCTCCTCGTGGTGCTCATGTTGATGTCTCTGAATAGCCTCCCCTGAGAAAACCAAGATGGTTTTAAAGGTTGAAAATGAATGAGAGATTATTTGTTGCCTGTCAGTGCATGAACTGTATGTCCCCAAGCTGATGGTAAAAGTGACTTGAAAGCGTTCTGGTGCATGTGCAAAAGCCCAACCAAGGTTTTGGATTCAACAGTCTATCTCCAATGATGGTTAATCAATAATAAACAGGAATTTACTTGGGAGTCTTTGTACCTGATGGACACACGCAGGTTTTGTGGAAGATGAAAGTTGTGGGACCTTAGAAGCAGCACATATGCTGAGCAGACGAGGTACTCCAACGGGCTGGTTTTGTGAAAGCAGCAGTATGCAAGGGTATGAAGAACTCGTGCTGATCTGCCTCTTTGCTCTTTGAGGTCTGGGAAGGGGAGATGGCTGTTCTGAAATGAACAATGAAAAGTGCAGGAGGAATTCCACAACTTCCCTGGAGACTAGATAAAAAAAGTTGTGTAGTGTAGGATGTATGTGGCACCGCATGACATGAGGATTTGCTCTTCTTTTTAGCATGAAACATGGCAGATAAGTAGCGAACAGGTAGGCTCAGGGCAGGAGCCACTGTAAAATCAGCTCCTTCCAACTGCAACATTCATTAACTTTGATATGAGCAGGACCAAGAGGGAATTATGGACAGCTGAAAATTAGGTGCATTTTAAATTGCAATAGAGATCTGGCTGCAGATGCTTTTCTATCTTTTCAAGCTAAAAAAGCTGAAAATTTTCTAATGCAAGTGCCTGGGTTGCTTGAATTTTGTCATGGGCTTTTTCCACCCCTTGGTGACCTGCATCCCAATACCTTGGGAGTTTTGCTCCTAGCATCTGGCCCACTGTCTTGGGCAAGGTGGGAAGGTAATACGGTGTTATCCTTACATACTGGAAGCACTTCGGAAGTGTGAGTTGCTGCTGTATTTCTAGAAGGTATGGAAAAGGTTGTCTGTTTTCTGTAACTGTGATGTTCCTCATAAGCGCTACAGTATAAAGAGATCTGCAGATGCTTCACTCGGGCACTTTCAACCCTACCCAAGGTCAACCCTACCCAAGGTGGGTGTCTCTGCCTGGTGTTTCCTATTGGCTGTTCCTACATACTCAGCCCATCAGAAACTTTAGTTTCAGGGACTAAAGTGGAATTTAAACTATCTGAATATAGTCCTTTGTGTCAAATCAAATGATTTGTTAAAGCGAGGCCAGATTTGCAGGGAGAATCAATCTTTTTTATTAGATCAACTGATGTGGAAAAAGCAGACAAACTTTCAGGCATATTAACCCTTCTCCTGGCCTGCCTTTGTGTTACAAGAACGGAGGGACCTGTCTACCAGGGGAGACTGTGCTTTAGCATGTGCGTTCACACCAACTGTTCCTCAACAGTCTTGGTCTGAACGCAGACATGGGTGGCATTTTTGGGCATGCTTGTATACTTTTTTGGGGGAAAGACTTGTCTCCCTCTGTGTTTGGACACTAGATGTTACTACACAACAAATAATGGGCTCTGCTGTGCAGCTGATTCATTGTGCGAGTCTGGGGCTAATTACTGAATCCCTCTGTGCCTCAATTTCCATCTGTAAAATGTCACAGATGCCCACCATTCATAAATCGCTTTCAGATTTCCAGATGAGGTGCTGTGTAAGTGCAGAATAGTGTTAGTTTATACATATTGTGCTAGAGTATAATACGAAACACATGCAACAGAAGAGCCTCACAGATGTGTCTCTTTCAACTGCAAAAGGCAAGGCCTGGGCTGATGATTTAGCACAGCACTAATTGGGCTAAAATAGGAGATTGCTTTTGTACTGATGCAATTGTCACCATTAAAGTCCTCATTTACCAACAGTTTTTGGAGATAGCCCAGTTATTTCCTATTGAGGAAAACTGTAGTGTCTTGGGTCTCAGAGCACAGCAATTTATAGCAAACGTCGACGTTTTTATAGCATCCCCCACGCTGGCTGTCCTCACACTTCTGGAAGGGGAGTGTTCCATTGTTTAATTTGAATGTGCATCTTGCTTGGCCTGTAGCTGCATTTAGCACTTTTTTTTTTTTTTTTTTTTTGCTGCCTGCAACCTTTTGGGCATATCCTAATCTTGAGCAGAGGCATTTGACTGAGTCATTTCCATTGCCATTACTGGGTGTTGCATACACAGGAATCCCCGTTTGTTGATAAGAAAGCTGTTCCTGTGGCTGCGAGCGAAGGACTGCCTGGCAGCTGTTCAGCATTAAGTCAATTCTCCAAGTTTTAAAGATTTGTGGGCTGCGATGGTTTGGGTTTGGGCAGTTAACTTTGGTGAAGCGCTTGAGAGTGTCTTCCAGACACATTTCATGGAGAAAGATGAACTTAAATGCTTAAGAGATTTAATTTGATTAAGTGCCGTCGATTTTCCTGATTGTGCAGTTGGGACTAAACTCTCAGTGGGTATAAAACCTCGGAGCTCCTGTGACTGTAGGAGAATTACCGTTATTCTTCCAGTCAGTCTTGGCCTGCGCTTGTTTGAAAGTGCCATCATCCCTATTGCCAGTGGCATCACGTGGCAGCGGGCACCGGTGACTGCGTTGAGCCTCTGAAGCTATCCTCTAGCTGTCCAACTTTAAAGCCCTGGGCTGAGCTTATTTGCCAGTGTATTGTTGCCTGGTGCTCAGAAGTGATTATTGATGCTGAGCTGTTGTGAGAAGAAGGCGCGGGGTTGGGGGGATGAAGGTGTATCTGGAGATATCCAGTTCCTTCTTGCTGTATTGCAGACAAATTGCACCATTCTGCATTTGTCCATTTTGGACTCGCTGGCTGTTCTCCCCGTTCCTCATCAGTGCTCCGAGGGAGGGTCAAAATTCATCGTCAAATCCTCCACAGCTGTAAAAGTAACATAATATAGAGGCTGAGTGCATGGGGTGACAGGCGTGGGAGAGAAGATTGGCTGACGCCCAGCCTTACCCAATGCTTGCCATGTTCCAGGAGAAATCTCCCCGGATGCTGGGCCTTCATTCATGGGTCTAAACTTGCTATTTAAGGCATTTTTTAGGAGAGTTTTGAGGTGGAGGCAGCTAGAACCTCAAAACTAAGCTTCTCAAACTACCACCAGCATGATGTCTCTTAGGGAACGCTTATGCTACAGCGCTCATTGTTGTGTTGATATCATAAATCAGAGAAAGCACAAATGAGCAAATTGTGAAAAAGGGCTCAGTTCTATCAGAAAGGAAGTGGATCCCCAGATTTGGGAAGCATTTGGTGAGTTTTGGGATAAAATAACAGGATGTGGGAATTATGGAAAACATTTTGATTATGGATATCCCCTGATTTTTCATTCTAAAATGAGTTGGAGAATTAGCCTGGTGTAGCTATTTTGAAGAGTTAAAAATCTGAAACTGAAAATGAGATGTGCCTGGCTAACCCCAAGTGATATTTCCTTTAGTAATTTTTCTTCACCCAGAAGTTAACAAGGAAACAACAAAAACAAAACAAGAAGTCCTTTGCACAGCCTTGTGCTAGCCACTAATGTGATGCAAATGTTACCTTCTTGTTCTACACGTTATGGGGACCAGATGATACCAGGGATTTGCTGGGTCTCCTGACCCCCCTGTGTCCCTGGTGTCTCAAGAGAACAAAATTGCAGCTGCAGAGAAATGTGGAAGGGATTCCTCTTTCTGCTGCTATAAGGACCATTGCTGGGCTCAGGGATTTAGATAAAGGCCAGCAAAGGGTAATGAGCAGAATTAGGCAGAGCAATGGTCCTCGAGAGACTGACTGTCTTGCATCCGTGAACCACTTCACTCCAGCTCCCAAGTGCTAAGTGACAGTCCTCAGCCTTGTGCAGAGCAGTGGGGTGTTGAACAAGGGCTGTGGGGTGCGTGCAGAGCCCCGGGGAGGAGTGCAGGCGTGGGAGAATGGACAAGCCGTGGTGAGTTGAACCTGAAATGTTGACATGGGAAATCAAAGCATAATAAGAAGTGCCCCGCCAGTAATATTAATAATTACCTACTTTGCTGTAGAAAGCATGGGTATTGTAGGAAAGCATGGGCAAACATAGTATTTTGATGTTCAGGGAGACACATTCTGAATTCAGACCATCCTTTTCAGTTGCTTAAATGATTGTTTTCCGTATTGGTTGTTCAGCTAATTTTTTGTCTTGATGTGCTAAATGTTCTGGACGAGGAATCACTAGTGCTTGACTGAGCACCCCGATTGTAACATGTTTATGGGTTACAGGGACTTTGTGTAGAGAGAAGGCGTCTAACCCTAGAGGTGTCTTGCAGGCTGAAAAGTAATAAAACTCAAAGCTGGGGTAGAATTTAATATCAGAAATCCAAACTGGAAACAAGATGCATATTTTTTATACAATGGTTAACTTTGGATGCAGTTCACTAAAGAAACCTAGGCTGTCTGGCTCTAGAGTGTCTTTCTGAAAGACATACTCCAGTTAAGCACACGTCGTTTGGCTTGAGACTGTGAGAGATTCTCTGACCTGTGATACACAGGTGTAAAACCGGTATTATAAGAGTCCCTCCAGACTTTATGGTGAGCCTCTATTAGAATGTTTCCTTTTGTCCTGTCTGCTTCCTTATTTCATGTTACATTATGCCATATTTTGACTGCATTTTTCCCCTGATTGCTTCTCCCAGCAGGGAAAAGCAGTCTCTGCTGTAAGGGATGTGAGACCATCTCAATCCGAGATGAACTTTCAAGTGTGTGGGGTTCCCGTGCGTGCTTGGACTGGCGTCGGAAGAGTTAGGCAGGTCCCATTAAGTATCACTCCCTGTCATAGGTCAGGGAGTGATAGAGGAATGCGTCTGGCTCGGTGATGGTGGGTATCAGGTGCTGGATTTTGGCATAGCGAGGACTGGACCAGCTATAGGAGGAGAATGTTTTCCCCTGGGAAGGAGCCCCAGCCCCTGCGACTTCCTTGGCAGGAAGGCATGTGGGCTGCCTCCTTTTCGCCTGGGGACTTAATTTAGCTTGCATGTTGCCCTGGCTTGCTATGAGAGGTTTGTATATACATATTGTTCGTGCTACCTATGTGTCTTACTTTTCTGGCTGCTTATTTGCTTCGGTGTGCTTTACAGCCGTGCAGTGATATAGTGGTGAAGCAAGGGAGTAAAGGGCTCACGGGAGGATCAGAAGTGCTGGGCACCCGCAGTACCACGGGCATCGCTTGGGAGCACCGTGTTCAGCAGCTCCGTACGCAGCGCGGCTTTAACAAAACTCGTGCTGGATAGGTAAAAATCCTTATTATCAGGGTCATTTCAGTCTTCAGGAAACTATTCCAGGCTACATTAGTAAAATGTCCTTGGGTGTTTCTAAAAATAATGGCTAATACATTTCTAGCAAAGTGGGTTGCATCAAAATCCAGCCATTCCCTGCTAAACCTTACTCTGACAGATGAAGATGGATTGAACACGAATCTCACAACTCGTGGTTGCCTGTGAATAAATGATCATGATCTAATTCCATATGCTAACAGAGCACAAGCCTAACCAGCAAAATAGACTTTGGCGCTGCGAAAGAGCACAAATCCCCAGGCTGAGAGCAATTATGTATAAAATTAGTTAGTGGTGTGGGAGTGTGCATGTGCGAAATTTTAAATAAAACAATGTGAATGATGTGAGCTGTTTAAGAATAGACCTGGGTGAATAACGGAGGGGTTTTGGGTCCGTTTGCCAAACCAAAAAATTGGAAAGAAAAATGATTTGGGAGAAACTAAAATGGAAATTTTGAAGTTTTTGACACAACATAATGACTAAAATATGGTTTTGGGTCAACCCAAATTATTTTATTTGACCTAAAGTGAACCATTTAGTTTCACTTAAGACTGATTAATTAGTTCATTTTTAATTTAGGTGAGTTTTGAAATAAATGCTATTTCAAAACTTAAGACTGAAACATGTCATTAAGAAATGATGAAAATATTTTTTTAAAAAATCTAGAGAAAATATTGCAAAAATTTTAAAAATTGCACCCACTTTTTTTCACTTGAAACTATGTACCAAATTTTATGTGGATTCTCGAATAGTAGTTCTTACTCCAAAAGTGCATTTTGTAGTAAGCTTCCTTTTCACTCAGTTGTGCTCAGGTGTTTTTTTTTACAGATCCTTCAAAATCACAGAATATCATGATAACAAAAAAAATAATTATTGCTTATTCAGGGGGAAAAAAAGCCTTTTCCTGTTTAAGAAGGTAGAAGACAGTAGACATGAAAATGAAGTATGAATATTTTACAGGCAGAAAAGATCAGATAGCAGTTCTCGTAAGAAAGGAAATTTGAGCTGCTTTTTAAAGATAGCCAGTAAAGTTAAGGGTAAAGGTTATTGTAATAGAGATATGGGGGAGAGAGATTACAAATGGAGAAGTTTTGGCAGTGATCGGAGTCTCCTAGCAGAGATGGTGAATTATCTGTAATGATGGTAAAATGGCAAAACTATTCTCTAGGTGTTCTGTTTCACGTTGATAGGCAGCCTAATAACTCACCATTTACAGGTGCAAATAAAACTTTCCATCCTGCAAAATCCTGATGTGAAAACTGTGGGAGAGAACACGCCCTCTTTAGTCAATGAAAGTCTTTAATTTTCTCTGAGCCTCCGGTTCCTTATCTGTGAGCGACATTAATTATGCGAATGGTCCTGCTGAGCGGAAACATTGTAGGGCTTTGCCAGTGCTGGTTTTGAACTTGGGATTAGAGGAACTGTGTGTCGAAAGTGAGTAGCCTGTGGGTTTCGGTGGTAGTTTGACCCAGAAAGGGGGCAAAAAGGAAGACGGTCTCTCTCCCTCCTCCCTCCTTCCTTCCACGTTTCCCCGTGGGTGAGACCCGCTCTCGCTCGGCCGTCTCTGCGGTGGGAGCGGAAGGGACTGTGCCGTATGACCACAAGGCTGCCGGGTGTGGCTGTGTCCTGCGCGTGCCCAGCCTACGTGCGCCTAGGTTAGAGCGTGCAACGTTTGCAATTCGGCAAGAATACAGGTTTCCCCTGCAGCCGAGATGTTGGGAGAGGAGGGACCAGATGAGCTTTTCTTTTTTCGGTCGGGTGCCTCGCACTGCCTGTGCCAGCATCGCTGCTGTGAGACCCTGGCCGTCTGGGGCTCTTCCCTCGCCACTGTCTTTGCCTAAAGGTGAAAATTTGCAATGCACCCAACAAGTAAATACCGTGGTAGTAAACTGAGAGACTCTTCCAGCTGAGTCTTAATGATCCTACACTAAACAAAACTCGGAGAGCTTCCCCTGACAGAGAAACAGTTCTTGCTCCAGCTTACTGGGACCTGAGCCGTGGCCAGGGCGTACGATATCCCAGTAGGAGCCCGTCCCTCCCGCAGCTCTCCAGACCGTTGATTCCTGTTTGCTCTTCAGAGCAGAGGCTACCGGGCGACACAAGTGTTCCTCCTCTCCACGGTTGCTGTCAGCCCTTTGCCTTTCACATGCTCAAATCCCGTTACAGACCTACAGACATGACTGATTCTAAACAAGTACAATTAATAAAGTCTATCCTAGCCAACATCTGACTCTCATTAGAGGAAATGTGTTGAAAAAACAGATCCCAGGTTGGCTGTGATTTATGGCTTGGGCCTGCTATCCTTCACAAGCACTGGCGAAAGCTTTTGCAAAGGGCCAGAACATAAACTACTTAGGGAAACTCAGTATCCATGTAAAAAGGCTGGAAGGGTCAAATCAGACAAATTAAAGAGGGGTGGAGATGCACGCCCAGGCTGGCTGTCCCCTCCTGAGGGCCACCTAGGTAGGCACAGGAGATCTGTGTTCATATTTCTGCTGTGGAACTTGACTTGAACTTTCTCCTGTGCCGGAGTCTGAAAGTGTCACTGTGGGGTTTTTTCTGGCGAAACTGTGTGTATGTGTGTGGCAACAAGTGGAGGGAGGGGTCAGTGGTCTGGTGGTGTATCTCGAGAGCATCCAAGTGTAACATCTCTGGTGCATAACATCTCAGGTGCTCACCGAGTTGACAGTTAGAAGTTAGCTGTGCTTCCTACTTCCCTCGGCAGTTTCGAGCTTCATCCTTTTCTCCTTGCAAAGAAACGTGGTTTCTGGGCTAATTTAGCTGACTTCACCCATGCTCTTCCACACTTGTTCAGAGACTACTCTGAACTTCTCCTGGAGAAAGGCGTCTACTACCTGAGAAAAGCTGGTCTCCTGCTTCGTTTGAAAGACAACATTTTCTTCAAACTGGACCTACGCAAGTTGTGTGTTACTGATTCATAAGACAGCGTATCCCGAACCGTGACAGCGCGGTGCGTGAGACCTGCATCGAGCAGTCCCGATCGTGCGGCTGCTGGCACAGGGTTAAAGCTGTTGGTGTTGTGTGTTGTGGAGCTGCTGTTGTGTTTCCAGCGCTCTAAACACGAGCTGTTGGCGCGGCCTTGCTGCAGCTCTGGTTTGCTCACCCTACCCTGGGGATAACCAAGTTTGTCCTCTTTGTGCGTGTCCGTTTCTGAAAAGTGCAATGAAAGTGGGGGACTTTAGTAGCTGGAGAGAGAAGAGCTGCCAGGCAGGTTTTATCACAGAAATCAAATGTACTCATTTATTTCTCTGTGTGTATGTAACATTTGGTCCTTTTTCATCCTCTGACCTCAGGTCCTTTACAGGAGAAACATTGCACTAAAAATGGATGAAAGGAAAGTGAGACTCAGAGGAGGAAAGTGCATTGTTTAGAGCCCCAAGCAGGTTGAAGCATGAGCTGCAAATGCAATTCTTACGTCCCGAAGCCTGACTGCATGCTACGCCCCATTGAATTGCAAGGTTGAAGTTTCTTGAAATGGCAAAATGTGGTCTTGAAAACACTGGCTGCAAAGATTTTATTTGTTTGAACAAAGGCTTTGTGATTCCAGAATTCGCTCTCCTTTCGTATGCTATAAACCACCTCCTCCGCCTCCCCTCTGAAATATGAATTTTGGAGTAATCCATCAAGAAAAAGAGAGACAGAGCCTTGATCCCTTGACTTCAGTTGAGCTGTGCAATTTATATTTACTGAGCATCTGGCTGTAGAGAAACCAAAAGCCCTTTTAATATTCTGCAGAGACTCTGGGTATACAAATGAGCGTGGGCTGTCAGAGCTGAGAAATGGGGCAGAGATGCCAAGAGGTTTCTTTGTGGTTTTGCACAAAACTCTGACCTGCGGCCCCGTGGTGAAAGTTGGCCCGTGGTGGGTTTTTTTTTTTTTTAATTCCCCTCAGTGCCACTGCGATAATTGTGCTGAAATCATTAGAGCCCCATTGGTATAAAGCCGCTATCACACCTTTCTCGTTAATCTCGATTCAGGTGAGGGGTTTGAAGGCTTGTGGGGCTTTCAGCCTGGAGCAGCTGAAGTGTGCAACTACTTAATCATGAAATTATGTAGATGCTGCTTGAGGC
>NW_010558316.1:243034-259441 GCF_000687285.1 Phaethon lepturus | reverse complement strand
GGGCGCGTGCCCGGCCCTTAACGGGGGATCGGTCAGGTGCGGCAGCCGTTGGCTCAGGGTTAGGTGCGCTGCTGCTGGCACAGGGTACACGACTTGCTATTTTCCAGCATGCCGAGTGTGCCAGACCTCAGATACGTTCCTTCACTGCGGTCGTGTTGCTTTACCCACGCAGATGGAGAGGGGGAATTGGGGGTGGGAAGGGAGAGGTGTGCTAGGACGGTGACAGTGAGACATTATGGAGACGGACTGGGTGTCACACGATGTGCTGGTACCGTCTCATGTTCGTTATCTCAATTATTTATCCTCCTTGCTGGAACACTTCTAAAACAAATCCTACCATGTGTTTTGAGGTTGGGCTTCACAGAGTGAAATCACAACTCCTTGCTTGGAGTTTAGCTGGAAAAATACAGATCTGCCAACTAGGAATATGAGGGAAATAGACTGTGGTTCTGTGTAGCAACAAGTGATGGATTTCTGCAGATATGGAAAGTGTCTGCTCTGGAGTTCCAGGTCGGGGAGTATGGGTATTTGCCCCAATGTTATATTCCTTGCACGTGAAATAATGATGTGACATTCTCAAGCTCATTTTAATAAAGCAGACTGCTTTCACCCTGATGAGAAAATCCAACTTCACAGTCCCAGGCCTTGGAACCACTAGCCATCGAGATTAAACACTAAATACTTCAGTGCATAGTAGTCAGGGAAGATATTTATTGGCTTGATTTGTTACCACCATTCTCAGGCTTTCTGCAAGGACAGCTCAAGACCCCAGACCCTGAAGCAGCTTGGTCCCCGGTGAGTTGTGAGCAAGCTTTTGATGTAGTTTCTGCAACTGCAGTATTGAACATTCATCTCTGTTTGAAAGCATTGTCCGTCTGTTGGTTAGCTAAATAAATGTCACAAGGGTTTGTTGGCAGGATGGCTTGCCTTCGTAAGAAGATCTTTTGCATTAGAACGTCCACTTTCTGGACTAGCCTGGACCCAAAAGATATTTAACTAAGTACCTTGGGTGTGCATCTGGGTTTCCAGGCATTTCACAAAGGAAAGGATCAGAGTTCAAATCCAACTTGAGCTTAAGCAGTTTTCTTTCTGACTGGTTTTTTCCATATGTTTCAGTAAACATCCCTGACATGAAGACAATGTTGGTATAAATCTCGCCATGCAGTGGCACTGCTGCTTCCTCCCCCCTTCTGTCATTTTGGTCATTTAAATCTATGTGCTGCAAACGCACCTGCGAGGGCTTTTTGAGACACTCTTCAAGAGCAGCGAGGGCTGCTGGACTGGTGCTGTTTGTACACTCTGGCCGGCAGAGATGATCAGAATATCCTCCCCACTGAGAGCTGGTTGATTCACCCCTGTGCAGAGGGGTAGTACAAGCCCTTTTTTATGAGCTGAGCTCTCCAAAGAGAGCTTAAATGATCAGTCCATCTCAAATTATGCACAAAGATGGTTTTCAGACAGTTCAAGTCAATCTCTCGAAACCTTTGGGAGTTATTAATATGTGCAAGCCAGCAGAAGGGAGAATAGAACTCCGTATTTTATTTGCTCTGTAACGCATCTGGTACGCCTTTTGGCTCTTGTGAGCACTGGATTTATTCAATCTTATCTTTCTATGGGGATGAGCAAGATCAAAAGCATGAAGCTGGTTACATGCAGAATGTAATTCCCTGTTTTACACACAACAAGCATATCCAGACCAAACAAGCCTCACCCATTTCCTTCCCTGTGGGACAATGCACTTATGGCACTTGCGTATTCATGGGCCAATTCAAGCCAAAAAATACTGCCCAAGATCTATTGCAGAGAATAAAAATAAACAAATGTTATTTCCTGTTGGGTAAAAGAAAATCCATGTCAGTATTGACCCGTGAGGAAATCCCTCGATCTAAGTGTTCCTGAACCATCAGATGCTTTGTCTGCAAAATGTTGGGTGTCGTGATGCAGGAGCTCTATGTCTAGCTCCTTTGGGAAGCTACCCAGCTCTTCGAGGAGGGTCGGTGAGAGAATTTTTTTGGAACATTTATGCAATGGGTGACTGGTTGCCGTTAGCACTCAAGCAATCTTCTTGGACTGTAAATCACTAATATGGAACAGCCAAGCTTCCTGGCCCTCCGAGCCATGCGCTAAAATCTTTGCATGGCTAAGAGCCATCAGTACATACCATGTGCTTTGTAAAATTGGAAAGTGTTTGTGGATGAAGATTGGAGAAATTCCTTGGGGCTCCTTGTGCAAAAGGGGACAAAGCTTGTTAGGGGGGACAACTGAGTCCCAGGTGTCGGGGTGATGTTTAGTCAGGCCAAAACCCATGTTCACCCATTCATCCCCATAGGTAGGCACTGGGTTTACTCAATATCCCCTGCCTCGGTACAACCTCAGCCTGAGCTGCACCTGAATGGTCTATTAAGGGGCTCAAGAATTACAGGTCAACCTCCCCAGCCCTATGGAAATACCAGGATAAAATACTTCTTCCACGGCCAGTCAATGAAAACTGTCTCTGGCCCTTAAGGAGCCCAGAAATGCACACAGTGATGTATTTCTCTTCTGTAGGACATGAGATGGCAGTGATTCATCACCTGAATATGCATAGTTTATTCTCTGAAATACTTCATGCTGCAAGTCATTTTGTCTTTTTAAAAACTGCTGCGCTTCAGAAGTCATGGTAGGCGAGTGGTCCGGTCTGGAAAGCTGCTCTGAGGGCTGGGAGTGAGCAGTTCAACACTGCTGTAAAGCGCTGGGAAAGTGCCTTGTTCATTACATCTCTGTTCGGGGCTTTTTCCTCCTTCCCTCACTTTAAAATTGCTGAAATGAAAACAGAGGCAAAGCAGCAGGCCTTCTGTTTAGATAAGGGATGTCCTTTGTATCAAGCAATCATTTTAAACTGCACTCAGAGCCCGTGACGTTAACGTTTGTTCTTGCTAAGGCATCCTATTGAGACCCCTTTGGTGGTTGCTGCCTGTCTGTTGTTTCTGTGCAGCAAAGTGAGATGGAAACCACTTTGTGCTGCAGCTCTGGTCTGCATCAGCCCTGGAGCCTGTCTTGGATTTTCTTGCTATCACCGAGACAGATGAGTTGTTGTGGGAGTGGTAACAGGGCCTGGGAGCCCAGGGATGGAGCAGGACTCCACCGAGATGGGCATTTTGTATATTCATTGATTTTTCTCTGTATTTAACCAGGATCTAGTATAGGAGAGGGTACAGCACAGAGCAAAATGGAAGTAGTGGTTGTGCAGCTTCATGTCCTGTGAGGTAGCAGCATGTGCCACACCAGCTTGCACCAGTAGCAGAAGTGGTGTTTCTGCTGGTGACAACGGGTCACGCTGGTTGGCACCGGGAAGTCTTAAAACTAAGTAACCTATTGGGAACTTGGTTTCACAGTCTGCTCCACTAAACATCCCCAAACAAGGTTTGTGTTATGCGGCTGTGGCTGTTTACCTGTGCAATGGATTTCAATACTTATTTTTCCCCCCTTAACTGATCTTGAATCGCTTTTCTTTGTGCCTTTGATCAAAAAAGGATCAGGGTCTGTAGACTGAAAGCCGTGGACTAAAATGCAAAGTACACAGAAATTTTACATCATTTTGTTTTGTTCTTTCTAGAATGCATGAACTGCACAAGACTAGCGGATATGACTGAGAGGCTAAACACACTTGAGGCCAAGGTAAGGATCTGCCTTTATTCTTCTCTTTGGCAAAAATTTCCAAGAGTTGCTGCTGAAGAAGATGTTGAGTTGGCAGCCCTGGAGAGATCAGGTGTCTGTCCTTCTGCCCACGGCGAGGAGGATGCTGTGGCGTGGCCCTGCCCCAAGGAACGAGGGCAGCGCTGCCGTGCCCACGGGCATCGCTCACCTCTGGCCCGGCTCCTTCTGCTTCTCACGCATCCTCTTTGGCTTCGCTCCGCCACACAGCTGCATCTCTGACTCCCTTCTTCCCTGCTGTCACAAATGACAGTTGCTAATAAATAATAAATAGCTCATTGCTCTTGACTGGAACACGTTGACTCAGGTTTTGCTCCAGAAACAGGGCAGGTGGAGCTGTACGAAAAAGCTCTTGCCTTCAGCTGTTTGATAATGTGGGAATATAAAGCAGTGATTCCCCTGGCTCAGGAAAGAAGCAGACTCTGATTCTGGTGTCTGTCACTAAAAATACCTTGTAGAAACCTCACCAATGTAGAGTGTAAAACAGAGGAGTAACGGTATGTAGATTTTTGTAAGAATGGTTGTTCATTAGCCTGCTCTTCAAGCGCTATCCAGTCCTGCTTTTTTATCCCTTTTCTGAAAGGTGGGAGGGCTTTCACGCATGGTTTAGTGGAGACAAATGTTAAGGGGAGACCTTCATGTTGGTGTTTTTTTTTTCCCCCCCTGCAAATTGTTTTAATTTCTATCTCCTGGGATTTAGATGAATTGTTCCAGTCTAGCAACACAGCAGCTGAATCAGCCTGTCCCCTTTGAGCTGTGGTCCCTCCTGTGACAGCCCATTCCTGGCTGTTAGATATAGTGCTTTGGTCCCTTTAAGGCATTGTGCTGCTGTTGTTATTCATTAACTGGTGGTTATCAATGACATAAAAGAATTTGGGGAGAAACCTTTGTGGAGGGGGGTGGTGGACGTGTGGTGTTTTTGAGGCCAGTGCATGATATTATGGTAGTTTGGGAATTGTCTGTGCTGAAACGGAGTGAGCAATGTTGTCTGGAACTTCCTCAAAGCCTTCGCAGCTGTATTTCACTACAGGAGAATGAAGGAGCGGGGGGAATGAAATTCTGGGGAGCGGAATCGTGCGAGAGAAAACAACTGTTGTAGCGCAAAGGACAAAGATGAGCTGGGTTGTTTTTCCGAGCAGCGGGACCGGGCAGGTGGGTGTTCTTTGGCAGCGAGGAGCTGGAGGCGTTTGGAGAGGAGAGAGGGGCTGGTGACTGACCTCTGCGTGTGCAGTCCCGAAACCAAGACAGACATGGGACCAGCCTCAGAGGGACGTACATCAGCCCTCCCGTGCTCAGCCTGTAGCCAGCTGTGCCTTCCTTCGCTTTCCAGGACTTTCTGTATTTAGCTCACTGGAAAACGATAACCAAAGACTGTCCTGACACCAGGGTGCCCGTGATCTGCTGGCTTTGCTGCTCAGCACTTCTGTCGGGTTAAGAGGCTAATGGCAACCTCAGCCGGGGCCCTGGCAGGGCTTCATGGAGGCGGAAGGAGGTCCTGCCTGCCCAAATCCCCTCGAGAAGTCTTAGCCCAAGAGTGGAACTGTACCCAGGTCAGTGGGTTTGCCTTATGGATATGAAGCTGGTTTAAACTGGGTGGCATTCCCACCACCTCACGGCAATCTGCTCTCTGGCGTAGGCACCAGCTGCCCACTGTATTTGGGAAGTGCTGCCTGCTTGCCTCCTGCACGGGAGCTCTAGCGAAGGCAGGAGCACGCCGTCTCCTACTCTAACCTAGGGCACTTGCTGTGCAGGAACTGGCACGTGTGTCCTGACTGGCAGACCTGACGTGCTCTCCTTAGGAAACGCTTCCTACGTTGGCAGCCATGCGGCTGCCCCCTGCTCCGCGTTCAGGAGGGAGCGCTGAGTCATCATAAACAGTGTTGATGGCTGAAGTCTTCGTAGTCCTGCAAACCTTCTGACATGAGGAGCAGTGAGGCAGATGCCTGCAAAGTTCAGTGCCAAGACGTAGCCAGCCAGACCCTGTAGGTGACACTTGAAGGATTTTGGTGCTGTCTCAGTCCCAGCTACAGCCAAGACCACACCACCTTCTCTCTGCCTTCCTGAGAGTGGGGCTTTGGGTAACTGGATTCTTGTCAGCTCTTGACCTTCGGCATAGTGCATGATGCCTCTGTCTCGGTGCAGCAGCGAGGCAATTTGTGTTGTTGCTGTGATGGGTTTCCTTCTGACTTTACTATGCTCCCACAGAGACTCAAGTTGGAAGCAAAGCTCATGAAAGAGTTTACTTTTATGGAGGGAGATGAGTTATTTCTTTCTATTGTGAAGTAGTAAAGACTGTGTCTCTGCAAGGGTGCCTTCTGCAGCCCAGGCCAGCAACGTCATAAATCTTTTGGCTTCAACTTTGTTTGAAAAGCTGTGGGTGCTGCGCAAAAATTGACTGTAGGAATTAATTGGAGAGTGAAGCAACATTACATGAATGCTGGTGCTGTTCACAAGAGAAATATGCTGATTCACCCTTTTTTCAAGGTTAATTGAAGTTCAGTTTGATCTATGTAGCAATGTAATGACCTCAGTTACTGTACTCGATAATAGCTAGCACCATTAAAAAGGTGCTTGAATTTGTTTAGGATTGTCTGTATTCCTGCTCTGGATTTTGGAGAAAGTTCCCTATTTTGCTGGATGATCTGGATATAAAGCTGTCTCTCAGCTCTCCAGACTGTCTTGTAGTATCTCATTTCACCACCAGAAGAGCCTGGAAGGCATTCAGAAGAAGTCAGGAGTGATGGGATGGGCACACACGTCCCTTACCAGTGTTGGAGACTGATCCACCCCTGATTTTTGCTGTCTTGTTCTGCAAAGACAGATGTGGAAGTTCACCCTTCCTGTGAGTAGAGATGGGTTTTCCTGCCACAGTCCTGCACCTGGAGACAGCTGAAGTTGAGGAGCTTTACTGCTTTTGCTCTTTTAAATTTCAGCCCAGCATGACTGTGGTGAGCTCAGGGAATGGCAGTGGGTAAGATCAGCCACCACAGCGCTTCAAGCACGTCAGGCCGTTGGCACCTGCTGTAAGGGCTTTGAGGCACGTGGAGCCTATGTAGACTTGTTATATATACTTCAAGGTCTAAGGGTGAGAGCAAATGTGTGGAAAGCTACCTCTGAAGGCAACTGTGGACCTGGGCAGATCGGTGCTGGGTGAGAAGTTTTGCTTTAATAGAGTGGCTTAGGGACAAGTGCAAAACAATCTCTTCCTCATGCCTTTGCAAGGGGGACAAGGAGCCAAGAGCCTTTCTTGGTTATGTGTGAGGATATATAAAATGCATGTTTGTCCTCCGGTGGCTGTGAAGGGCAAGTTAAGGAAACGTAAATTCAGCTGTGGAAGAAGAGGCTAAAAGCCTGTGGCATCTTCTTTCCCCACTCCTCTTCTGCAGGCTTTTATTGCTATCCCCTAAAAAATGGGGATATAACCAGAAATGGTCTCATCTTTCTTATTACAAGGATCAGTTGGTTCATCCAACTTGTTAAGATCAGCGTCCAAATGAGGTAATAAAAGTAACCCTCTGATTTTTGTAATATGAGAGTTGGATCAGAAAGCGAGAAGCAAGAATAAACAGAGCAAATGGAATGAAAAATGACTCATTAGGGACCGGTGCTTATATACCCCTTGGGGAGGAGAGAGTCTCCGAGACCCGGCTGAACTGCGCGGCAGAACAAACTCTTTGCGTGTCTTACGCTTTCCTTAACGCTGCTTTAGGTTGTCCTGGTGGCTGTAGGAGGTGTTTCTGCAGGAAAGGAAGTGAAAGCAAATGGAATCAGGTTCCATCCTCATCTCCCCTGTTTCGAGCTACCCTTGTCATCTCCCCAGGATGGAGTTGCCCTGTTCCATTTGCTTGATACCAGCCCCATTTGGGTGCCAGAGATTTGAAAGCTTGATTGATGGTGTTGAGCTTGAAATCTATGGGACCCGCTGTCGGGGAGGATGGTGTTGGGCCCGGGGTCAAGGACACGAAAGTGTGCAAGGCAGGAAGAAAGCTACCCCCTCCCCAAGCCCCAGCATGCCAAACCTTACTTCTTTCCCATGACATCTTACTTGACATCACTACAGCACCCCCGACCTTGCGGGGAGCCTCACTGGTGGGAGGGCAGAACGAACCCTGCTTTTATTTCAGATGAAAGGTTTCCCCTTCTGCCAGCACCGCTGCTTAGTGCGAGGCGTGTACAGCCCTTCCTTTCTGAATTTCCCGAGCCTGATGCTGCCCTCCTGTGTCACAGGACTAAGCCCAGCCAAACTCCACCAAAGCTCCAGAGAGCTGCGGTGTCAGGAGCGAGCGGCACCGCTGCAGGAAAGACCAGCGCTAGCAGGAAAGCAGGCAGCTGCACAAAAATTTCTGCTCCCCCCCACCCCAGTTTCTTTTAATAAACTGCACCACAGAGCTACGGGCGCTGCGATATTAATCCCAGCTTTTGGTCGGAGCTTGAGTGCAGCATTTGATCTGAGTTGATACAGTCCAGTCTTATCTCCTGACACCACTTTTGAGAAGTTTGTGGTGTTTCGCTTACAGCTTCGGTGCGGGGAGATAACGTTACATATCTAGTGTCTGATTGATTCATTGTGTGATTGATAAATGACGTGCATATTTTTTGCATGAAAACAGTCCTTGTAATGTGATTCCCCACGCAGAAGATTTTGAAAGGTTTTAAAGAAAATCTTTGTACTATGCACAGCGTTTGATCAATATGTTGCTATTTATATGAAATCACTCCATTTATTCAGAACAGATTACCCCACGGCACCTTCGTTACCCGGTGTCTTTTGATTATGAAGCACCATTACTTGGCGTTTTAATTGTAATCATTGTATGAAATGTTTTCTTTTCTTTCTCTGATGGACAATAAAACAATTTCCTGCTCTAGTGGAGAAATATTTGGAAAATAGAAGATGTTTCGTGGTACTGAGACGTGGCTGAGAGATTGGGAGGGAAACCCCAGTTGCGTGGCTCTGAGGCTACTGCTGGTCCTATAGAGTGGACACTAGTGGCTGCTTGATATTTCAAGGACTTTCATGGATTTTCCACCTTGTGTATGTGATTGCCACTAACAGTACTTGTTTTCTTTCTGTTCTGAACAGGAAGGTGGCTTACCTAATCTCTAAAGTTTCTTAATGACCCTGTGCAGAATCGGCTCCTCCAGCTTCAGTAATGCATTGAATTTAAGGAGTATTTGGGCTATTTCACAGGTGGCTGTATAATAACTGGCTGGTTTCTAGTAGCAATAGCAAATTTAAATCAATCTTTGTAAAATTTTTAATTTAATGCTGAGTTTCTGTAGGTCAGTTAACGTAACAAACGTCCCTAAGAATAAAGTGCAACTTCCTAACTGATTTTTACACAGGGGAACCATGAACCAAAACCGGGTGGAGAAACTGAATTTTGTGTCAGTGTTCGTATCTGAACTTTGCATCTATCTCATTGGCCTTTTTCTAATCAGCAATAATCATGTTTAGGATTAGGACACTTGAGGCAGTTTGGGTACTGGCCTTTCTTTCATTTGGGCAAGCTTCCGTCTTTCAGAACGACAGTTACAATCCTTTCGTTCTCAAGTCTGGTAATTGTTGGATCTTGTTTCTTATCACTGTTGGATTGAAGGAGCAATCTGTCCCCTAAGACCGTTCCATGTGTTTGGCAAATGCTGGAAATCATTTGCCAGAACCACAAAAAGGCTTTAAAGACCTCCCCCTCCACCATTCCCTCCCGCAAAGTCTTTCAGTTGCAAGTTTGGCATTTGTAGTCAAATATAATTAATATTTTCATAAAATAACTTCGAAAATTTCTGTTTTCCTATGACATGCAACTTAATGTGCCAAGCAAATCCTACATCTGCATTAGGAAACGCTTTTGGTGTGTTTAATACCTGGGAACGTTGTGTACAAGCTTTGTTTTTTAAGGGAAATACTTCTGTGGACAAAAAGTAGGTTTCAGCAAGGCAGGTATATGAGGAGCCTAAGGGATGTAAGTGGTCCCATCCTTTGGTAATCTCATGCCCAAACGTACAAACTACCACTTGATTCTCAATTGGAAATTCTAGTGGAGCTTCACAAGGAAAGTACGATTATAAGAGAAAAATTACTTTGGGTCCTTTTTTTCAGCTTGCACCAAGGCAAGCCAGGAAAGGACCAAGACCCTTATTTTTTCCAGTTGTGCTGCTCTCTTCTTGCAGCTTTTTGTTTCGAGTCCAGCGCAGGAGGAGAGCACACGAGACATCTCAGCCTATTTGAGCTCGCTGATGTGAATGTCTCAGCCAGAGTTGAGGGCTCCTCACCTGGTGAGCAGCAGAGAGCTGCTCTCAAAGCCATTGCTTTGTCAGGACTGAGTTCATCTCAGGCTGGCCTGACTCCGCATCCGTAGCACTGCTACACCCCCAGCAGGTGACGAGCAATAAATTGCACAGAGGAGAATGATGTGATTTTGAGGGTGGAAGGTTATAGCTCCCATGTATTTTTATCAGGTGTTTTAAAGCAATGGTGGGGAATCTGATTTCACTCCGAGCTCCTTTGTCCACTTCGCTCTGCAATGAGCTCTTAGCGCGGCATTGAAGGACTGCAGGAGCCTTTCCACATCTAGCTTCTTGCCCTGGCTCTAACACTTCGGGGTGCCAGTGATGGCAGGCAGCACGGGCTCACAGCAGCAGAGGTAAATCTCCAATGTGTAGCAATATCAGAGAAGCTCCCCAGTTGCCGCCGAGTGCAGCGACCCGCTAGGACTGCTGCCAGTCTTTCCCTCGCTGCTGCTCTCTCAAGCAAAGCCTTGATGGTCTGATGTTCTGCTGAACATTGCCTGCGTTTCGTCTAAACTGGTAGGCCAGCCTGTGCTTTTGTGTCTTCTCTACTCTGATTCACCCCCAGAAGATACCTGCTGATGAAACAGTCACTCTTTGCATCCTCTTTTTTGGAAATCCTCTAAAAATGTACAAAAACCCAAATACCTTTGCAGAACGAGCATGAACTGCGCTACCTGTGGATTGGCAGAAGCCTTTGGTCCACACTTCTGTCTTCCATGCAACAGCTGATGACATAAACCTTACCTTTTGGTCTACATTGGGTCACTACAATGACATCAGCTATTGTTCCCCACATAATTTATCAATATAATGAAAACTCCTCCATGCACTAATTACCTTGTCCCCTTTGGCCAAAGCCTCCGAGATGTCACAAGTATGAAGTCACCCACGTTCTCTCTGGTCATCCGGTTCATCAGATTTTAGTGGACACTTACTGAATGTCTTTTGGCTTTTGAAACCAAGCAATTGCGTCTGCGTTGGAGCCTTGCATTCACAGGTTTCATATTCTACAAGAGAGATACCGTTCTCCATCAGGTTTTGTAAAACTCCCTGTTTAGTTCTGTGTCTTGATGAATGATTAAAAAACTCTTACATTTTGCCAAATAATTTGCTATAAAGTAAGATATGTCCAACAAGTTATGCAATTACCATTATTAATCAGCTTGTGTCTTTACAAGATCAAGGGAATCTTACTTTACACTGGAATTTTTAGTTGATGAGCTGGATTCATGCAGTTTCTTTCCCTCCTCTTCAGAGGAGGATGGAGGGGAGTTAATTCTGCCAATGCTTCAAGAGACCAAATATCCCCTGTTTATTAATTAATAATATCCATCTGGATTATGTCAAATTATTCCCTCTGCATTTCCATGGAATTTTATCCAAAGAAAAAGCATTCTGAGCCCTGTTGTATCAATTCTGAAATCTTTGGAAGCGTGGCTGTTCTTGCCTTGTTTCTAGCACCTACTAGTTACAGGACATCAGGAATGCGAGCGGAGGACAGATGATGGGAGGAGGCTGTGCTTATGAAATCTTCTTTTGATGTGTGGGAACAACCAAAATAGGGTTCTTGAAAGCCACTACAAGCCAAAAAAAGTCCTCTGACACTGAACATCTCAAGAAGATGAAAACCTTCCTCCTGTTTCCATTGTCCCTGGCCTGAGCTTTTGATCTGATGCAAGAAATGTGGTATGTGTCTGAAGTTTAGAAAGTTTATGCTGGCAAATAGAAAAGGGGGAGGTGGGTTGAGTAAGCTGGGACTGAACTTCAGGCACATAACACTAATGTCCCTGCTGAGGGCCCTACGTGTGAGCGGGCCCCACAGCGAAGAGCCAGGCTGTGAGCCACGGGAGAAGAGCAAGCGCCAGATCCTGTACAGAGGTGAGCCCGGCGGCTCTGCGGGACTCGAAAGGCCCCGGGGTGAGTTTTGCAGGCAATGACCTCTGCCGCTGGCGCTGGCCTGCAAGCTCCTTGGCCAGTGCAGTGCGTCATCCCTCCTGCGTTCCCTTCATGTTCACACGCCGTCTCCTGCGTTGGGCCCGTCTCCTGCTGCGGTGTTGGCAGGAGACATGGCCCCATTTCAGCTCTTTCCAGCTTTCTGACCCAGTTCAGCTGCATCTGAGAGGTGGGGTCTGGAAACCAGAGACAAGCCCTCATGCCGGTGGGACCTCTGTTGCCAGAGGCTCCAGTTCAGCGTGTCCATTTAGGCTCAGATTTGACTTTTTGCTTCCATACATGCAAAAAGACAAAAGCCCAAGTGTTTTGCTGAGTTGAGGCCATCCTTCACCTCATGTCTTCTGCGGGGATCTGCCCTCCTGACAACACAAGCAGCAACCCCAAGTGCTGCCCTTCAGCTAGTTCTCTGTACCTGCTCTGGTTGTTGGGTGACTATCGTTACCATGGCATCAAGATGTATTTCGTCTATGAAATGAAAACTCATTTAACGGTGGCATTAGGATGTTTTCTGCCTCCATTCTTCCTGGAGGCATAACTTTTGCATTGAAAGTGGTAATAGCAACAGAGGTGGGCACGGCTTGCAATGAGGCTTTCCAATCAAAACCACACGTTCTTCTTCACTTTGTGTTATCCCTCCCTCTACCTCAACCTTATTGACTAGAAAATACAAAGACTTTATTACTGAGCCTTTAATACATTGCACATTTTGCTAATTTGCTTTCTGGCTGTGAGCCGCTGTGGTATCATTTTCCAGCAGTTTACTCGGAGGGATAGAAACTTTCTTTTTTTGTTTAATGAAAGTGGGAATTCTCCTTGAGTCCCTTGACTATGGCAATGGCAGCCTTAAGAAAAACAGAACGTGACAGAAAATAGATGAATGGCTCCAGTGCTATTGCAGTAATGCGTAAGGACCCCATTTGTGCTGTGCTAGCTTATGAGAGGACACGGACACTCCGTGTTGAAAGAAGTGTGTATAGTTTGAGATTTTGAATGTGACTAAATCCCTCGTGCTTTTCCTTCTTTAGTTTAGCTCTGTGAACCTCACGGATGTGAGAGCTGTTGTCTTTCTACTTTATTTCTTTTGGGCACTTCTTCAGTCCTAATCATAAAAACTAGAATTTCTCAGCAATTTCAGGTCTGGAGATTTCCTGACCTCTATCGTTTTGTGCCCAGGGAAAATAAACTTGTTACTATGGTTTGAGCCTTAATGACTGCTAAGTATGTAGAGTCAATTTATAAAGGAGCACACTGGATTATTCTGTGCATGCCTTTAAACCTTTTACAACGTTTATCAGCAGAGTGCTCATTTAAAACATGCTGTTTTAATGAAAAGGATACCGTTGCCACTGTTCTGTGTTGATTATGTGGTAACACATTTTTATTATCACCCATAAAAATGATTTGGAGCTGTTCCACTCCAGATGCAACCTTCGGCAGAGCTGTGCTCGCGCCGCTCACACCACCCGGGAGGGCCCCGGACCCCTGCGGTTTGCTGGTCTCTCACCATTGCACCTATTGATTTAATATCACCTCTTCCCCCAGCACTGCTGGGCTGCGGCAAAATACTGTCTAAGACAGCCCTTGTCGGTCCCTTCCTCGCAGCAGGAGCATCCGAACCCTGCCCTGGCTGTAGCCCCTCTACTTTGCCATCTCCAGGATTACTTTTGCCTCTGTGGCAGAGTACCCCTTGGCAACATCCGAGTGTTTTGCTGGGGAAGTAAGAGTGTAATATAATAATATATATTATAATGTAGTATAAAGTGATTCCGAAAAGGTCTTCAATGCACACTTGGGTCCCACATCAACGGAATTAAGCACTGTTGTGGTCAGGTACATGCTTAAGCGTTTGTTGAACTGACAGCATATTTCCTTGAAAGCCTGACGGATTGTTGGGTAGAAGCACAGAAGGGCGTGCAAGAGACCGAGCCCATTCCTTCCTTGCCTGGCATCAGGGAAGCCCGTTGAATAAATGCATTGTGGCTTGATTCCTTTTTGCTTTCTTATTACTCAAAAAGCAAAACTCTGGATCCATGAATAAAGATCCTTGCAATAAAGGAAGAGTTTTGCTTGTTTGCAACAGCAACAGAGGTTCAGTTCCCCTGCACTTAACCTAGCTCCCAGTTTAATTAGTTTCTGATTCACTCCTGTCAGGCCAGTGCATTCTGCAGGAAGTTCATCATTTCTGGCGCTGCCGCAATACTGGCTCTCACCATGCCTTGTAATAAATAAGTGATAAACCTTGTAATAATTGCAAGCTAAAAACAAACAAGAGGAGCCAAGTCACTCTCATTTATAATTGCAGTGTGACTTCATTATGTAAAGACAACACAGCATGTAAAAGCTGAAACTTCTAGGGATTTAGTGGAAAGTTTGAGCTGCGTTCTCTTTTATTTCCCTTATCCCTAAAATCAGTATTTGCTTAGGTGGTTTCCAAATAGGAAGAGACAGTGCTGTAACAAACCACAGTTTTGCACTCCTTGAACAATTTTCCCGTGCAGCTTTGTGCTTAGAAAGCAGACGATGCTG
Source organism: Phaethon lepturus (assembly GCF_000687285.1). Lineage (NCBI taxonomy): Eukaryota > Metazoa > Chordata > Aves > Phaethontiformes > Phaethontidae > Phaethon > Phaethon lepturus. Next base: position 244,978 of record NW_010558316.1, on the reverse strand, counting down.
GAGATACTGGATGCTTGGATCAAAACTCTTGCGCTGGAAACCTCAGCCTTGCCCCTGCCCGATGGGCGTCCTGCGTCCATCCTAGGCAGGCAGCTCTGCCAGGGATCGATCCAGCTGCCAGGTGAGCGGCAGGGATGCTGCTGCATCCCAGGCATGGCTGATGCTTTGGCTGCCCCACTGGAAACGTGGGTGCTGCCTTTGGCCTCTGTTTAGCTTCTTTCTAGCAGCTGGGGCAAAATCCATTTGCAGCAGAACACGTGGGCTTGGCACCCCAGGTCAGTGCTGCCGGTGGCTGTGGAGTTGAAGGGGTAGTTAGGCTTCTTTAAAAAAACTCTTTAGACTACTTTGTATGCCATCCTTGCTTAGTGGCTGGCAAGACAGGGGGATGAAGCATTTAGATTAAAATAGGAAAAAAAAAATCCTAATTTTATGGAAACTTTAATTGAAAATGTTGATTTTAAAGTGCAATTAATGTTCCCCTGGACTTAACTTTGTCAGTGAGTTTGTCAGTGGACAGAGTCCACCTGGGTCCTTCAACCCTCTACTTCTTGTGGGTGTTTAGGTTTTTTTGCAGCCATGTTAAAAACTAATTTCCAGTTTCAAACGGGCCACCAGTGGCCAGGGGAGCGCAGCTTGATGAAAAGCGGTGTACATCATACAGGGAAAACAGGGTCATTTTGCCAAAGAGCTTATCTTGTAAATGGCCTAAATAGCTCAGGGACGCACACTGGGATGTGGATTTATTTGAAGGGAGTGTGTTTATAAGGTATAGAAACAGCTGTGGGTTTTAATAATATCCTATTACTTCTAAGTAGAGCTCTTTGAGGAAATTGCCTACCTTTTTTAATTCGCTCCAAAACTAAAGCACTTCAGCTCTTTAAAAGCTCCAGATTCTCCGTTGGGCAGCGTTGGTACTTTGACTTGCAACCAGCGTTTTTCCTGAGGTGCCTCAGTTTGCCACCCTGGGCATCCCACAGCCCTTCACCTTGGACCAGCCCTCAGTAGTTTCTGACCCGATGACTCTGGACTTCAACACGTAATCTGGCAGTGAAATGCTGTGTCCCCTAACGCCAGCTCTGGTCCCTGGTTTCATGTTTGTCACTAGGGAGACAATCCTGCAATCCCTGCAAGCAGGGAAGCCCCCACCCAAGGAGGGTGTGTGTGGGACCCTCTTGCAACTTTAACAGCGCAGCTTCCTACACTTAATTGTTGCCGCTTTCCAGAAAACCAATAGAGCTTTAACACCAAAACCCTGCAGTCTGTGATGCAGTTATCCACAGCTCCTGCTGGCAAGGAGAGGAGTTTCAAGACCCCTTGGGATTGAGACCGCGTGTGAAGCCATCCTGCTGACCTTGTCTGCCTTCCCCGTGTCCCCTGTCTAGATCCTTCTGCTCGAGGCCGCGGAGCGAAGCCCGCCGTTGGAAAACAACCTGCCAATCGCTGGGACGACGGCCACGTGGTACGACGATTTGCTACCAGATGCCTTTCCCCTGCTAAATCCGGGGACTGTCCTGAGGAAAACAGTGGGATCTGTTGGTAAGCATAACCTGCTCTTCACCAAATCGCCCACCCACGCGCACGGTTCCTGTAGGATATCTAAAAAGGAGGCTGTGTCAGTCTGCTGTAGTAGTGGAAGCTGCAGGGAAGAGAGGTTGGAGGGAAATGCTGGCAGCTCCTTCCCTCTGCTCTGTAAAGGAGAAGAGGGTTAAGATTTTCAGATGGACCATTCCCCTCTCCTTTTTGTTTTTTTTGTGGACACGTTTGCTGCCGTGTGTTGATCCGGCAGGGAGCCGTCGATGGGAGCGGCCGCACTCGGGCTGTGTGGCGCTGCCTGAGGAGCGCAGGGCAGGCAGCCTTGCTGGCGTGAGCGGCTCCATGTCTGCGCTTTGCTTTGCACCCTCGGCAAAAACGACAGCTTTGGTTTTTGCAAACACTCGCTCCAAG
>NW_010558316.1:230386-243003 GCF_000687285.1 Phaethon lepturus | reverse complement strand
AGGAAAACCACCCTGTGGAGAGGCGTTTTGAGAGCTTTCAGCCTCTGTCTTAGGGTCAGAATCAGCATTATTTAGTTCTAGAGCCAGGATGGCTTCAAACCAGGGGCTCTTCACTCTAAGTGTTTAACATCTCGTGTCTCCGCCGAGCTGTGAACGCAGAGGTGGTCACGTGCCAACACCGATGTGGACTCACGGACAAGGAAGGAATTCAGTCCTCTCCCATCCCACCACAGAGCATCCTTTTAGCTGCAGGGAGCTGCACGCAGTTTCCTCAGGGCCCCTTCCTACTGCCCGTGCAGGAGCGAGGATCACCCCTTCGCAAAGAGAGGGACTTTCAGCTTTTCTCTCTGTGTCTCTGCCCCTCCTTGAGTTAAGCCAGCACAGGGCAGTCGTGTTCCTGGAAGAAAGCAGCTAAGCTTAGAAACTAACATGTTAAGCTCCATTTTGCCAGCCTTAACGATCTGTTGCTAGTCTCGATTTCTGTTGGCGCAAGCATCTACTGAGAGCTGAATTCTGGTCTCTGGAAGGGTAGATTTCTGTTAACCTCAGTAGGGCCGCTATGCCTGCCTGCATGTTTTGGTGTACGTGTTTTAAGTCCAAAGACCGTGGATTTTGAGGCCTGGATAGGTTGAAACATTCCTGAGGAAACTCCAGAGAGCCATCGGGATCACAGGGGAACAATTTATACTCGCCTACCGAGCGCCGAACGCAGTGTTTCCCTGCCTGGGAGCAGTGTGGGGAGGTAGAGGACTGGGGTAGGGTAATTCTTGGTTTTATTAGGACAAAAAACTTTCCCATGAATAGCAACATCAGTTGCACTCTGCATTATATTTTTTAAATTTACCATAAACACAATGGGCTGTTTTATGGTCCCTCTTGTGGCATGAAAAAAAAATACACTTATAAGACAATCTCCCTCTGAGCCCACTTGGCTAGACAGATCCCCACGCATTGAATTTCCTTGACCTTGGCATTCCCATTTCAAGATCCCTGCTCTCTGCTTCCAAAGCCCTGTCTGTCAGTTGCTTTACTTGCTCCCAGAGCAGTTCTTTAGTCCTTAATCCTCTATAGGGCCTACTTTGCTTTTTTCTTCTATTTTTTTTTTCCTTTTTTTTTTTTGTCAGAGCAGTTTATATGGCAGCCCTTCATGACTGCAGCAGACTTGGAGCAACCAACATAGACCAGATGTCGTCCATGTTTATAATTTGACTGGATGCCACAACATGGAGGGAGGTTCACTAACAATATGTTCTGCAAAGTATTTTCAGAACCACAGTGACAGCTGCCAGGAACTGAATTAAAGCAGTTTCCCCCAGTGTCCATTATATGCTTATTCTGCCTTCTCTATGTCATTTATTCTTGCTGTTGCAGTATCTCTGCACCTGCACTTCATTGTACTAAAGTCAATCCAGCAAAAGTACTGACGCCTCTGTACCTTCCATTCAAAGTTCTTTCCTCTTGGAGGCTCTGTACACGTGATAATCTCCTCCTGCTCAGCAAGGAGCAGCAAATGCCACTCACCCAGGCAGTGATGCAAAAAGAGAACGATCACCTGTAGCACTTGCATCAGGCTGACTCCATGGTCCAGTGTCGGCACCCTCTACCCCTGCACTAAATCCATGAGGCAGCTAGTGATCACCTCCAAAAATCAGGTGATGATACTGTCTGAGCTCTCCACGAGTCTCGTCAGTCGGACTCCCAGGCTGTGCGCACAGCCGGCCACGTGCGTTACAGCCCTGCCTGCTGCTACCAGGTGTAGTCCGTGCTCGTTGTTACCCTTTATTTTTCTAGCCTTGCTTTATTTAACCTAGTGTGGAATAACAACTCCAGCATAAAAACTGGGGATCAGGTATGCACTGGACCATTTCAGGTCAGGATGGTGTCTTTCAGTAATTAGAAGTAATCAGTTAAGTTGCTTATTGACATGTGATTGCCTCTCAAGCCCCTACCCAAGCTGTGTGGGCTTCCAGATGCTTGCTTTGCTAAGGAGCTGTGGGGATGTTTCATGGATCTGGGTCCACGTCTGCCTGCCTTCCCTCCCCACACCAGTTTGTATCTACAATTCAAAGCCAGCCAAAAAACCGTTGTGGATTTTGGTGAGTGAAATGTAGGGAATTTCACACAGTTGGTTTAGAATGGTGGGGGACTGCCCATTTTGCTTGATTTTGACACTGTACGGTGACTTGTTGCTCAAAGCTGGCCCCAGGTTGACTTACAGAGATTGCAGACCTGAGGAGATCTTTCAACAAGTGTGATGTTAGAGCAGGTGGAATTCAAACCTGAGTGTCTTGTGGGGTTTGGGGTTGTCAAAAGGTAAGCCTCTGTCCCTTCCGTCCCCTTCCCCAGAGATTTTTATGAAATATTGCCTACTTTCCCCCGCTGCTAGTTTTTCAGCCAAAGCAAATGCAAATCCTAGCTTGTGTGCCACCAAGTTTCTCAATCGGGTGGACCAAGGGCAGAATGTTGGTGCCTAACGTAAAGATGGTTGATGGGGACTAGATGCTTTGAATGGTGGGAGTGTTTCTGGATGACCTTATAGCTCTCGCTTGGCTGACACCTCTCCAGGCTGAAGGCCAGGAAAACTTGCTACCGTTTATTAGGGTAGTTATTTCTTCTGTGAGTGACAGGGCTGAGAATAGACAATCATTTAAAAGCAATCAGAGCTGTTGAGACAGCTGCACCACTGGCCTTTCTGATCAGCTTGTTAATCAACAGGATACATTTTACTGAGTACTAAGAAAATATATATACTCTGGCTGAGCCAGTTGGCAGCAAGAGACCTAATTTTTCATATCTTTTTCCCTTTTTTTTTTTTCCCCCTACCCTTACCCTCTTAACTAGAGCCTAAAGGACACAGAGGTGCAGAGGAGCAGCTAATACCACAGGGTAAGTCAATGGTTTCTGCTATTTCCTCTTTCAAAACCCAAATGTTGCTATGTCCAGTCCTGTACAGGACATGTCCCAAAAAGCAGAAGTGTCCTGTGGCCAGGAGTCCTCAGTGGTACAGAGGAGCCTCGCAGATACAGAGGGGCTGGGTTTCTTCTTTGGGTTTATCTGATCATGGGCCGCTCTGGTTAGAGGGGCGAAATGCCAGCTTTATCAGCTTTGAGACGTTCAGTTCCCCCAGCACACGAAGGACGGAAACCGCTGCCCGATGGAGAGGCAGTTCACTGGGGCACACGTGGCCAGAGTGAGCAGGACACGTGCTGAGTGGTGGGAGAAAACACCGTTGTTACCCGGTGGGTATTGCCTGCCAGCGGCGCCGAGAGCTGCTGGCGATGTTCTGGGCATCGTTCGGCTAAGCTCCACAGAGAGAACACCCTGCCCCTGCACGGAGAACACCTTGGGGAAGGAGGGGGAACAGATGGTGTGTTGCAGGTTAATGACAGTGCCAGGAAGAAAATCCAGGTCTCTGCACGTCTGATTTGGTCTCCAGCAGTAGAATACTCACCCTGCCACCTTTTGTCTTTTTTTTCTTCTTTCCTCATGGCTTTTTCTTTCAGATTTTTGGAGGATAAATACTTGCCATGGCCTTCAGCTCTCTGAAAGCAAGGCCACTGCGGCAGAGCTGATTTATGCCGGCTGAAGATTTGACCTATTCATTTCCCTCCCCCTCTTTCCCTGAATCCTTCCCTCTTTCTTTTCCCTTTTTCACTTGTCTCTTTTATGCTGGTAACACTATTTGTCACCAGTATGAGCATTTGCCTGGCACATTACTCACTGCTGCCTCTCCTAGTCTTTCCTTCAGCGCTTTCTACCTTCGGGGAAATAAGTGCCAGTTATCTAAAGCTCCACTGCAGCAGCGTGATCGAGCATGCTAGCAGCAACTGATGGCTCTTGGTCTGCAGAAGTTCCCAGGATTGAGTTATAAAGGTTGAACTGAAGGACTGAGGCTGATTTATACAAGTGAGGAAATGTTTTGACCCACGCTCAGCAACACAATGTGTTGTGCTTGCAAAACGGTGTTTCTGCTGTTCTTCCCTCTGCTGGAAAGAATTTGCTGCAATAAAGTTTCAGGTGTGCTGGGGGTTTTGGTAGGGGGGAGAAGCTGTTTGCAATGCTGTGAACAAATGCTCTTGCTCTTTTAAATGGGCTCATGATGGCCTGCCTGAGCTTGCCAAGTCCAGCATCCCCTGTCAGGCGAGATCCATTAAAGGAGCCCCTCTATTCACAGAAAAGTCTGCAGTTTGTGTCTTGTGGGTAAGCAAATTGATCCAAATTAAAACCTTACCTTAATTCCTTGTTCAATACTCAAATCAGGTCTTTATTGATGACTGACTAAAACAAAAGTACAGGTGCACACTCCCACACAAAGCCTTTGAAAAACCTCGCTTCTTCAGTCTGGCCAGTTTTACCATGGATTAGAGATGGATGGATTTCATTTTTGTAAGAAAAAATATTTTGGATATTTCTCCAGAATGGCAAAAAAAAAAAAGAAGAGAGGAAGGGGAAATCTTTCAAGGGGATCTTGGGGGATCCAAGGGGATAAATCTTGGGGGATTAGTGCTTTGTTCTGAGAAATGCAGAGAGTTTGGATGAATGTCTGGGGGGCTGAGGTTTTGTGCCCCAGGTGGGCTGTCCCACATGTGGAGTGGGAACCAGATCCAAATGTGGGAGCTGCAAATCCTGTGAGCCTTGGTTTTTATTATGTAGCCCCGTTGTCTTTGGTACCAGCTGTGAAGGTGTTAGCGGGCCAGCTTGTTTCCTTTTCTCCATCTCTCCTTCTATTCCCATCCATTCCTCCCCATCCCCTACATGCAGCAGGTTCTCCTGGCACTGGTCTTGAGGGTCCAGTACCTCTTCTGATAACCAGGGAAGGGGAAGGACACTGCTTAAGAGTTTATCACAACTTCACTTGCCTCTGCTGGGTTATGGTCATACGTCATATACAGACTAAAACTTGAAACCTGAGTGCCCTGAACTTTGGACTCAGACCTTCCGCTGGCTTTGTAGCTTGCATCTGCCACTGCTTTCCAGTACTCAGAGGCCTTTGGTAGCCCAGAAACCAGGAACACGTGACTCTCTTGGCTTTGACAGTTAATGCCTTTATTGTAACCATTAGCCACTTCATCTGAGTAGACAGACTAACTCACCCACCTCTCTAAGGTATTAAAGGCTTCACTGATGCTTGCACAGTATTTAAGTGTACCTTTCCAAAGCACCCAGTACTTTTGTGAGCCAAGATGCTCGGTGGTTTTCTGAAAAACACTATAAAATTGCCAAGTGTTGTTATTACTTTGATAGTCTAAAGAAAACACCGTTAGGATTTTATTTGGTGTCATCAGAAATGGTCACTTCCAGATTACAAACGCTGCCTGCACCTTTGGTGGGCTTGCCGGGGGTCTGAGTGGACTTGCCAAGAAGCATTACGCTGGGCTGTAATTATTACTGGTTTTGTTACTGTATCACTGTAATTGTTACCGGTATTTCCAGATGGGTTTGCTCAGCTCCCTAATCATTGATATAAATTAGTAACATCGAGTTTCTTCAGAAGTGTAGGTGCATTAATTTCAGTTTGGGATGAAAAATGCTTGTGCACAGCATGGTACACTTGTTTGATGAATGAAAACGGGAGAAAACAGGGAAACATCTTCGATGCAGAATCTCTGGGTGGTATGTATAGATCAGCCAGAGCAAGTGGGAGACAGGGTTTGATTTGCTTTTGCAAATGTATTTTGTGTATTTTGATACATTGGGACTACCAAGGAGCTGGCACGCGTGGCTGGACGAAGCTAGCGAAGGAGTGCTTGAGGGACCACCAGACCCTGCCCAGAGCCATTCAGGCCTTGGGAAGGGGACAGTGTGAGCTCACTTTGGCTTTGACCAGCACATCCCAGGTGGAGCTGCACATCCTGCTAACTTTTTGGGGTGGGTCTTATACGTGGGGATATGCTTGTTTCTTTAAAGATTGGAGGAAGAAGAGGAGAAGTGAGGTCCAGTCTGGCTCTTCTGCCCTACCTACCTGCCAGCTCTTGCCACCAGTACCACCTTGTCTGTGCAAAGCTGCATTTTAGGTCCCTCTCTGGTTTCTAAATTGCTCAAGACCTTCTGACCTTAGTAGTGGCCTAACCTCCAACTAATTTGCTTTCTGAATGTTTTCAGGGCTGCCAGGACAGGCTGGTCCTCCAGGCCCGGTTGGACCAACTGGTCTTCCAGGACCACCAGGGCCAAAAGGAGAGAAGGGACAACCTGGTGAGAGGGGCCCCGCAGGGCCACCAGGTAAGTGCTGGAGGAGGGCAGTGCTACCATCATAAGAGATATTTGACTTTATAGAAATATCTGTGACGACAGATCATAAAAGTCTGGACACACAAGATGTTGAGCATCTTCAGTTGGTATTGAGTCTATTCCTGTGAGTCCCCTGGGCACTGAAATCAGCCGGCAGCTCTCAGAGCGGGCAACCACCTGCACGAGCAATGACGGTCCCTGGGATTTCCCGTGGAGCTAGAGAGAGCTTGTCCCAGAAAGCTGCAGAGCAGGATCATGTTTCCCCATCCTGCTCAGGAGCTGTAAAACAGAGTCTCTGATCTGTCAGCCTTTGGATAAGAGCATCCCCTGTTTAACCCTCGCGCTGTGTGCCTGTTTTAACTCCCTTTTTTCTCCGCCATTTGTGTCAAGCTGTCAGATGCCAGGATGTCAAACTAATGATGCTTTTGTACGTTAAGGGAAAAGGTTGTGAGGCCATTCTTTCAGAGTACACTCCATTCCTGAGCTAGGAGACTTTCTTCATCCCCAAAATGTTCCTAAATCTTTTGATGAAGGCGATACTACACAATAGGTGCCAGACCTCAGGCTCTGTGCTTTGTATGCATCTAAAAGGCTGTGCCTTGTAAATCTGAGCTCAGGAAAGATTTGAACCTTGGAGCGTGCCTTAAACGTGAGAGCAGCCCTGAAAGCTTTTTGGCATTTTCTGGCAACCTGTCAATGGCTAACGTCTGGCCAAGGACGTGTCTGCCTTTTGGTTTCTCAGTTTGCAATGAGAGCCTTCCAGCCCCACAGGAAGCGGAATCGGTCTGCTACTGGACTGACTGGGTTCCTGTTGTTCTTTCTGTGCTTTCCTGGCAGCAAGGTGACATCCAGGTGTACATGGAGGGGAAGAGAAAAAGCAGTGCTTGACTTCGCACCCTGCTGCCTTTAGTTTCTTGTTCAGCCTCAGGGAGGAGGGAGATTTTACTCTTTCGGGAATTAAGCTTCGTAGCACCTTTGAGCCAAGTAAGGCTATCTGCTTTGCTGAGGAAGATGCAAAAGGCAAATAATGGAAAATTGGGAAGCTGTTCCTATTTTGGCCCATACCGCTAATCTCCACAATTACAGTTCAGGACAGAAATCCTTTGTCTTCTTACTGCCTTTTTACATGGTAGCATAATTAGCACATCTTCAAATGCTCTAACACATCCTCTCCTGCCTCTGCACAGGGGTGTTGGGACCTCAAGGACCGAGAGGACTTCCAGGAGAAACCGGGATCCCAGGTCCCCCAGGTCCTCCAGGGCCACCAGCTACTCCAAGCCTCCCTCTTACCTTTCAACAAGGGGTTCTCTACTCACTCCAGCCCACAGCTGAAAAAGAAAGTAAGTTTCCTCCTTGGTTCCCATTTTTTTCTGGTACATCAGCAGAGTGAGCAGGCACAGAGCAGCTCAGCTCTTCCTCCCACCTCCCAGCCAGGGCCCTGCCTTCCCTGGGAGCAGCTAGGCGAGCTGCCTCCATTGTGTGGGTCTCTTGGAAGTTCCTGTTCAAGATGGAACACATAAGACACAGAAGCTAGAGGGGCTTACCTCTCCAGAATGAGGAACTAAGTCACTGCTCTTCTAAAACCATCAGTGAGAACAGGGTTTTGGGGATTTATGGCTATTCCCTGTGCCTGGTTTTCTGGGTTCATCACAGCTTTGAGGAAGCAGCTTGGTGTCCTTTAAGCTTCCGTCATGAGTAGCTGCTGTGAAGAAGGTCTCTAGTGAAATGTCAGAGCTGAGGTTGGCATCGCGAAAGACAAGTGAGTAGAGAAATACAGCTGTCTGGCCCATTGGGTGCCGGTGCAACGAAACTGTGCTGTTGAGAGACCTCTTGGTGCCGCTGTTGCGGTGTTACAGTGCTCAGGGTTGCTCAGAAATGAGTAAGTACCAAAGGTTTGCAAATCTGAAATTATAGAACATAACAAGGACATCTGTTAAATGCGTCTCTTTTCCTGCCCCCACAGATGTGTCTTCCACCTGCGTTTCTGGTGCATCAACATTATCCCGCATCCACGCAAAACACAGAATTACAGACTCAAAAGCCCAGACCAAGACTGTGATTTATGTCTTCACTATAACTAGAGGGTCAGAGTTTCCCTGAGCCTATGGTGATTTGAAAATACATTTATTTGATTTGGGCTGTGCATGGCAAGAAAAGGCTTTCTAGGAAAGGCACATCATGCGCTTTTATCTGAGTGCTCTCAGATTTGGCTTGGTTGTTCCAGTCCAGTCTGTGTAGCTGGCATCTAATAATGATAAAGCAGAGCCCAGCTGTTCTCCACTTGGCTTGTAAACTCCTGGAGCCCCAGCTCTGTCAGGTCTCCCACCTCCATTGCCCCAGACTTCAGCCATGCCTCTTCCCCAGCATTCTGCTCACGTCCAGCTTCAAACTCAGTTGTATTAGTTACAGCCAAGGATTAGTAAGTCTCCCCATGTCTGACAGTTTTCTAGAGCTTTCCTTTCTCTTCCACCCACGCTGCTCTCCAGACTTCTTTTCCTGAAAGTGAGCAGATGTATTTTTAATTTGGGAAGAATTTTAACAGCTCGATTTGATATTCAGTTACTTAGAGCGTATGGGCAGGATGAAATTAATTGTGGTTCAATACTAAGATTTTCACAAAACGTAGATTGATGTGCTGCATTCACGAGCCTTATAACAAGAAGGTTTTGCATTGCAGTCACCTCGCTGCCTTACAGGGTGACACCAAATGGTGCCATTCTGTATTCAGCCTTTTATTCCAAAGGATCCTTAAGGACAGTTTGGGTACTGCTGCTCCCTCCAACCATCCTTTAAATTAAACTCTTTCTTGCAAAGTAGTGGATAAATTTAGAAGTGTATGTAGGCATTGATTACATGGGTTTCTCAGCTGATACGTGAGAAGGTTGAACTCTGTATTGTCCAAAAATGGAAAGCAGATAAATGAGTGGATAAATATCTGTATCAACTCTGCCAACACTGGGCAGCAACAGGCTCCCACATGGACTTGAGAACCGTGAGTAAATGGTGACTATTACATGCCTGGGGCAGCCCTGTCCTTTCCTCCTCCATACCTGTGGTGGATTTCTTGGTTTGCAGAAGGAGTAGCCCAAAACTTTATGACAATTTTTCTCATTGTAAAAATTTTTCTCAATACAAGTTTCACTGCAAGTATAAGTTATCTATGTGGTCATGATAAAGTTATGGCAATATCAAGACTATTTTCTTACAAAACTTACCATTTTGCTTGTATGTTGGCTGATTTTGCCTACCACAGGTTGGTGGAAAGCTGATCCTCTACAACCATTAAAACTTAGCTTGTAAATTCTGGATAGATTTTTTTTTTTAAATTTTATTTATTTATTTTGAATGGAGCACATCTAAACACAATATTCCAGCTGCTGACAGCAGGGGGAAGCATATTCCTGGTAATGGGCATGTGCACCCATGGAGATGTGAGAAAGCTGTATCAGATTAATATTAGTAGTATAGTGTTTGGTTCTGCCTGAACATGGTTAATACATGTGCCTTTATTAATTGCAACAAGTTCCTGTTGGCAATGTTTATTGTCAGACAGAAGCCAAAAATGGGGAGACAGATATTTTCTCACAGTTTCACTGTGCTGCGGTAAAGAAATTGGTCCCAGTTGTCTCCCTCCAGATCAGGTAGCAGAAAGAAATTAAGACAGGATTACTTCATTTCCATCCTGTCTCAACAAATCAAGCCTATAACAGGGGAATTTATCCCTTACTCAGAAACATTAGACATAGGCCAAGAGCTAAACTGCCATACCCCACTGCTGAGGCTGCTGCTACAAGGATCGCTCGCTTTCTCTGCCACTTAAAGATGAGTGGATCAGGTATGTGGTGTAGAGTCAGCTCAGTCTTCTTACTTGTGCTAAAGCTAAGATAATTTTTAAGGAAAAGTAAGAGAAAAGGCGGCAACTTTCACTCTGTTGAGGGCTGTGTTTTCTTACCTCTCAAAGAATTCAGTTTGCAAAGGACACGGGAGATAACTTTAACCTATTTTGCACGGAGAGCAAGGGGAAGCCGAGGCGCCGCAGGCTGCCTGTGTGCCCGGCACGTCGTCGGTGAAACAGGGCGTAGAAGAGAGGTTCGCGAGGTGACACCCCGGTGCCTGCTGCCACACGTAGGCACGGAACGGAGAACAGAGCAGAGGTGGCAAAGGGCAAGGAGAGGAGGAAGAGAATGGCACTTTAGAAAACCATACCGATTCCTTTCAAAGCTGTTCAGGCCTGTGCCTCTGAGGTGCCTTGCCGCTCTGGCTGGGCAAGTTCCACTGCGCCGTTCAGGACCTTTCTGTGCTGTTTCAGGTGTCCCCTTTGCAGGATGTTTGTGCCCTCTTCCAGAGAACGTAGGGGCTCGTGTGTGGCCGGGTCAGGCTGGTTGTGCTCTTCCCCTTGGCTTGGCAAGGCATTGGAAAGCTGTGGAGCTCCTCGTGTATCGAGGTCTTCTCAAATGAGGCAGGCAGTTGTCTGCCTTCTGCTTTAGTATATCCAGAAGCACTGAAGCAAAGTCCAGCCCTTGAGCCCAGCAGAGCCTGGGTCAGTGCAGGAGAAGGCTGAGAAGGGAAGATTCCTGCTACCATTTGTGGCTGCTGTAACAGCTCCCAGCTGCAGAGAGCCCCAGAACGTGTCCCTGTTTATAAGGAGAAGGCAGTTTATAAGGAGATAGGAGTTCTTCCTGCTGCTTTACAGGAATATGGAGAGAGTCCCTTAAAAAAAAGTGAGGGTTGTGTTTTAATGCACTTCAATCCCATTTCATTCACAGTATGTTTCCTTCAGTGCTCATCCTGGAAGGAAACCTTGATCTGAGTGAGGTTTGCCTGGCCAGGCAGCTGAGGAAGGAGCCACTCTAGATTTCCTGCATGTCCATACGCCCATGCTGCAGAGACCAAGTCAGGAGCTACTGAGCTAAAGGGCTGTTGAGAAGAGCTCTCTTCTGTGTCACAATTATGGAATCACCTTTCATAAATAACTTTGAGTCAAATGTCAGGATGGGTGGATTTGTGGGAGTAACTCTGACATCATAATAATGTACCATTTAGCTGGAATGTTTTGTAACCCAAATCTTTATCCATGGCTTACCTCCAGCAGTAATTAAATCCTGGCTGTTTGCAGCCCACCCTTTCCCCCTCTCAGTGGATACACGTTTGATTTTGTTGGCCACTTGTTCTTTAAAAACAAAAGGCTCTGCAATTGTTAATGCCTTCACTGCTCTTCGATGTTCATTTCCCAATTTCATCTTACTCCTAGGCTGTGATGGATTTTGACATGGTCAAATAAAACTCAAATTAATTGGATTACACACTTCACTTGGGTACCTTTCCTTCTGAACACGAAAACAGTCTCAGTTGTTTTGTTTCAGGGCTGTGAAGAAGGGAAGATGTATGGGGTTAGAAACAATAGTCAAAGAAATACCTGTTTGCTTTCAGGCTTTAGGCACGAATTTTGGTTCTCGGAGGGATCTGGGTTAGATCTTGTGCTGTTCTGCTGCCAGGAAGGCATTGCAGAGAGATACTGTCATCCTTGGCAGTTAAAGAGATTTCAGTTTTCCTTAGGAACTGCTTTTAAATAACTAGCTTGAAAGTCTTCTCTATCATTGCCAATGCTCCAGAAGTTGAAAAGGCTTCATAATGTGTCTGATAACATTTCTGGAGAATTCACTCTACGTCCTTTGGGCTGGATTCTGCAGAGTAAGCAAACACCCTTCTGATCTTCCTGGTGTCACTTGATGCTTGCATCAATATAGCAGTGAGACATTTACTGTCTTTTACTGCAGAGGGTTCCCCTGAATTTTACTGTGATGAGTTAAAGGGATGGGTGAAAGGAAACATGAGTAAGTTTGAGGTCATGGGCAGGAGGAGATGGACGGTATTCCCGCATGGTGGCCTCCACCTATATAAAATGTGGACTTTTCAGAGGCTAAGGAGTGAATGTCTTCATCCAGGTTAAATGCAACAGGAAATATGTTGTTGGTCCTACAGCACTGGTCAGGACAGTGGATTGCAAGCCTTAGTAGCACCAGGACATGGAGGTTCCCTTCCTTGCTTTGTGATCTTGTTGTCTTGGTAGGTCATGGAATTTTTGCTCCGAGGTTTCCACAACTGTCGAATAGTGTTGTGGGATGCTCAGACGAAAGATACCATACAGGTACCCCCACAGATTACTGGTATGCTACAGTACAGGTCATAGGGAATAGGGTTGTTAAATATGGTTTTGGAATTGCATTGAATAATAAGGGTTGCTTTTTTTATATATAGTTGGTTTTTTTCTATTCAGTTACCAACTGAAGCGGGAAGCCTGTTGGTTGAAGGGTGAGGGAAGATGGGGACAGCTACAGGCTCCTCATTTTTACTTGTAACAGGAGAGGACTGAGAAAGATGTGCAAAAG